>NC_067154.1:4878489-5068560 GCF_903995435.1 Acomys russatus | reverse complement strand
TGGTGGCCTCTTCCCAAGCTGGAAAAACATCACCTCCGTGGTGCCAGGTAATGTTGGTGGAAAATTTCCTTTGCTCACTAGCTTGTGGTGATCTGGAAAGGATTGTTCTTGTTTGACATTTGTTGTTGTTTGTTGTTATTTTAGATGCCTGTTTGCTTTCTAATGAGAAGGATCAAGAAAGGGTGTGGATTTATGGGAATCTTGGAGGAGTTAGGGAAGGGGGAAAATGTGCAGATGGGCAGCCAACCACACTCTGGGTCTCCTTGACTTTCCTTCAGCCCAAGGTCATTCATAAATACAGGACAGGCATGCCAGTTGACTGAAAGACTAATAAGGACAGGAAATGCCTGGAGCTGCTAGAAAGACAGCAGGAGGACAGGAGCGAGCTCCACCCCATCCCCCATCCCCTCATCCCCATCCCCCCATCCTCCATCCCCCATCTACCCCCAACAGCTACATAGTGTGAAATAATAGACTGCAAGTGCTCCAATAGCCTGGCAGTCATCTCCAATCTTAGAGCAAGCAACAGAACTTCAAAGGGTCAACGTAAGCATTCCAAATAATGCAATGACTTTATCCTTTGAAAGCCAGGTACCCATTTTGAATAAACTTAGTGTGAAGCATTTACAGACTGTTTCCAGCCATTGTCCCTGATGCACTCACTCTCAGCTCTATAGCCAGGACACACAAGAACCACGCCTTCATCCTCCTAAGGGCTTGCTGCTGCAGCATCATCAACCAGAGCCTCATTGTTTAGGTCCTTCACAAGAACCAGAGTCATTATAAGCTCACCTAAGCTGAAAGAGCCGCTTGGTAGGATTCTAGTGTTTGAACTTAAGAACAGTGATATATATAGGGGCAAGTACCACTTAATTGCAGGAATCCACCAAGACTGAAGCCAAAGTAACTGCTGGCAAACCACATTTGTCCACATGTTCTATAATCCCCTGAAACTAATCAGAACTCCACTTGTTTGTACTGCTCGCAGGGCAAGAAGAACAAGAGCACAAAGTGTGTGTGTGCCCGTGTTTGTGCGCAGCGTGTGTGTGTGTGGTGTGTGTGTGTGTGTAAGAGAGAGCAAAGTGTGTGTGCACACATCGGTGTGTGTATGTGAGAGAGAGAGAGAGAGAGAGAGAAGAGAGAGAGAGAGAGGGAGAGACAGAGACAGACAGAGAATGTCATTGAAGCACAGTAAGAGGCCACATGAAAGATACAGCACTACTAGGGCTGTAGGTTTGAGGTATTTGCTTATACAGTAAATCCTCATGTGTCTATTGTAGTTTTTGACATTGTAGAAACAGACAACACAAATGTGTACAAACTGGCTGTTCAGCTTGTACTTGACAAGAGACTTATAGACAGATAGAGGGGGCAGGACTGCCATGCTGGTGTTATCTGAAGGCACTGACGCTAATCCTCTGGTGACTTTTGCTTCTTACAATAGTTCCACCCCTCCATCCCTGATATTCTTAAAGAAGCCTTCAGATTTCAGCTTAGACAGCATCTTTTTCAACAAGGAGAAGTACAGTTTGCTCAGTTTCTAGTTCAGCAACTTGGGGGAGGTAACCATCAGCAAAAGTTAGCTGGTAAATCTTGCCCAGACAGATCACTGGGCCAGTAAGGGTTCAAAACTGTCTTCGGTGATGGCCGTGTCCTTCAAATGTAGGGCCTTTGGGAGGTGACGAGGCCCTCTGTAGATGGAGGTTGATGGGTTAATGGGCATTCTGAGAGGGCATGGTCATAAAAAGCGAAGTCTCCCTGCTACGCCACATGGTGCATCGATCGTGGTATGATTGAGCGGGAAGGTTTCTCCAAGTGCCTCCACCATGCTCCTGGACTTCACAGCACACGGCACCATGGGCAAAATAAGTCTCCGATATTTGTAAATTCCCCTGCTTCTGGCCTTGGTTAACTGATCTCCGTAATAAAAGGGCTAGGGATGGAGAAGGGTGTTTAGACATGGCCATCTCTTGCTCCTTGCCATTAGTGTTTTAGAGACAGAGAGCTCTCAACTGTATCTACTTGCCCTCAACGATCCTTCACTATTTAGGGAATCATAGGTCAGTCTCCCACAGTCCGTTTCCTTCAACACCAGCCAACGCGAACCCATAAAGCGACCATGTTTTCCTTCATTTCGCGTACTCTATACATTTCCTAACAGAAGGCCTGCCAAGTAAATCCAGCCCCCCCCCCGCCCAAGTAAGGCCCTTCTGTGTGGAGCTCCCCAGGCTTCCTCTCTGTCACACCAGGGGTGTTACTCTCTGTTTTCCCCCCTGGAAGCTTCATGTTTGCTTTTAAAGTGGTATCCCTTATAAGCAAGTTCCGCTGCAGTGGGGGCCTGGCAGCTCCCGAGACTTGCCCAGACCTTATTCCAGGCGATAAACTTCTCACAGATACAGGGAAGGAGGTTTCATTTCCTCCCTTCGAAGGGAATGACTAGAGCCTGGTGGGGCACTTCCAGGGGCCTCCTCAGAGATGTCCTGGGTGGGTCAGTCATCACGAGAACCGAATTCCCGCTTTCCCTGTCAGCCATTTTATGTCAACTCTTTGTTCGTCCTCCTTGTAGAGGTCTAATGCCCAGGGGTTCTCTAGCTACAGAGAGGCTCTGGGAGTCAGGGAGGGAGGGGGAGGTGTGTCACAGAGCATGTGTAGGCAGAGGCTAGGAAGCTCCCTCTTCAGTAGAGGCTCCTGCAGGGGTCTGCCAAGTGATGAAAAAGGAAGAAGAGGGGGCAGGTAGGGGTAGGAGGAGATGGCTTATATCGACTGCTCACCCGTGTCTCCTGCCTTCACAGATACTTATAAGTGAGTTGTCTAGGAATGAGAGAAAGAACAAAAGGGCGGCTATGGGAAAGCTCAGTGGAAAGCTGCTGGGAACTGCAAAGAGCACAGACTGCTACGAAGACCAGGTGGCCCTTCCAGACCACCCGTCATGTGTCTTGAGGAAGCTTTGGGGCCCTAGATTTGGGGCTCTGACAATGGGTAAATGAATGTTCAGAAGGCATCTCTATCCTTTACCCCTCTCTCCTTAGCAACTGACCCAGTAGGTGGAGGCAGCAAGACAGTGTCCCTGTCTTCCCTTTTCTTCTCTGTCTGTCTCTGTCTGTCTGTCTGTCTCTCCATTTCTCTTTCTCTCCTCCTTCCTTCCTTTCACCTTTCCTACTTATCTTCTCTCTCTCTCTCTCTCTTCTCTCTCTCTCTCTCTCTCTCTCTTCTCTTCCTCCCCCTCCCCTCCCTCCCTCCCCTCTTCTCTCCTTTCCAGCCTCTCTCATATGACTGACTAGCAAGAAGTCTATGGACCAATCTGTCATCCTCCCATAGCTCTGCATCCCTCATTCATTTCTCATCTTCCAGTCATCATCCTCTGGTGAGCAGAACCAATTATTTCATCGTGGGTTAGCCACAGTGATTCTGGAAGCCGTCAACATTAGTGGATGACATTCTTCTACAAAGAGTGGATCCCTAATCTGAAAAACAAAACCCAACACAAGAAGATTTTACTTTTTCCATATGTTCCCTGGAGAACAGCAGGCCTTTTGATGTTCGTGCTAGCATTTGCCACCATGGGTGGAGTAAGATGCTTACGGCACACATTTTCCAGGCAGTGGTAAGTGTTTGATCATGTTATATTTAATATTCACTTACTCAACAGACAAGTATTTAGTGTCAACTGTGTGTCAGGCACTGTTCTTGGAACTTGAGATACAACCGTGAAGAGAAAAACCGTCGTTGCCTGTATAACCACTCCTTAAGGGACAGCAAGACTGGGCTTGCAAAGAAGCAAATCAGAAAGAGATAGCAGGAAGACAAGGTAATAAAGGGGGAAAGACCTTGGAGGGAAGTTTGCAGTTTTGATTGATAGGATTACTGAGAAAGAGAGCCCAGCAAAGACTCTCCAAGCTAGAGATCCAGGTTGTGCAGACTTTGGGGGAAGAGTGACAGTGTGGTAGGGTGCCTGCAGGAAAGCTGCAGAGTAGGAAAGGTCAGACGAGAGGATGGGTAGCAGACCCTGTGGGGTCTGCCCTTGGACCACTATCAGAATTACAACTTACACTCGGAACGGCATGGACAGCCACTGGCAGGTTGTAGACATCTTCTCCGTCATCAAACCACACCACCAGGCCCCCTCTCCTCGAGGACTCTCAGTAAAGAAGTGCCTTTGTATGACTCGATGGGAGCTGTTTAGTGGCTGATTACCCAGTTCCCAGAAGGAAGGCTCACGTAAGGAGGACCAAGGGTCTGCAGAGGTTAATAAGTGTTGTGTTCCAAGTCACTGTCTATTAAGAAGTAAAGGCTTGATTCAACCAAGCCATTGACTATCGCTTTACAGAAGAAAGCAGGCACACAGAACTAGATAAGAAGTGAAGTGGAGTTGGGGGTTATCTATTTTGATGGATGGTGCAGCTCTGTGGCTCATGGCTTCAGAAGATTTTTATCACCATTTTCTCCTCTGTTTGGCAACATAAATGCTAACATCCTCAGCGCTGGGCCAGGCTCTGCTATTAATCTTGTCTTTTCTCATTGAGGTGTCTAATCTCTCCAAAAGACGGCACTTCTAACGTTGTGAGTGTAATAAACTTAAGGTCCTGGAACGCGACTCTTAAGAAGACAGTTTCACGAGCTGTAAAAACCCGTCATGGTTTGTCAAGTCAGCAAATCTCCCTTTCGCCTGACTACGGTGGCGCTAATGCCTTTCTTGGAGAGAGCGCACTATTGTTCTTGTCCTTTGCAAAGCTGTTGGTGGGAAGAGTCCTTTTACCGGAGGATCTTGTGTAGCAACCGTAGCCATTCGCAACCCAGAAAAGAATTTTCCTAGACAGTTTTGTTCATTCTTTTGGCCTCTCTGTTGTGGAGATAGGCCACCAACCAGAGGATTCCAATAGCCACTACATAAATGGAAATTCTAGGGAATGAGGTGAGAAAAGCCCAGTTTTTTCTGATGGAATAACTAGAACAACAACAAAAGACTCTGTGATGTTCTCTGCATTGTGTTTAATATCATAATTCATACAGAAACAGCCACGTTTCATCCACTTGATGAGTGGCTTGCTATGCACATAGAGCCAAGTTGAAAACTACAGGCTTCGGCTGAGACTCATGGCGAGGTGCGTGGGAAGGGTGAATTCTCTTATACAGTCGGGACAGCAGGCTATTCATTTTAGCAAACTCAGCCATCGTCATAGAACAGAGAAGTTAAACACAGGCCTGAATCAAAACCCCAAGAATTGTGAGTACTTCAACGTACTGGCTCAGTACCGGTCCAGCTGACGTAAGAGAGTAACCCCATCCCACCCCTATCATCCCCAGAGAGCATTCCCAGATGCCCCTTGGTCACTGAGGTTGACTAAGCACTGGCTGCGCATCTGGTAGGTTGCCCAATGATGTCACATGCCCAGAACAGTCAGAACAGTGTCCAGTATTGAACCACACCCTACGCTAGTGGAGTGCGAGCCCATCCGTCATGCAGCAGTTGGGATCTCCTCCCAAGGTCTAAGCTGCTTTCCCAGAGCCTCGAGCATCTCCATAAAGTTGCAATGCGCGCCATAAACTGCCTTTCCCACTGTCTACAATATTTATATCTTGGGAACTCCTGACAAACACGGCATCTTAAAGAACAATGACGATCTTTCAGCATCAAACAACTAGATTTTAACTTCACACAGAATACAGTTTTCAAAGCATTGGGCCCCCTGTGTTCTCTGTGGTGGCATTCCAGCTGACCCTAGCTCCATGCCCTGGGGCATTTGCTGTCTCTGTAGAACACGTGCTCTCTCTGTTGCTGAGCTATGCACTTATGTGCTGAGGAACAATGATGGAACATAGGAAATGTTTTGCTTTCTGTACGTAAGAGCAATGTTTGTAAGGTCAGGAGAAGTCCTGCAGTTCGCCACACACGGTAGACATGAATCTGAACCTGGTTGCCTCAAGCAGCATCAATTGCTGGTGTGTGGTGTACTGTAAGCAAGAGGCAGCACACACTATGTGATACTCAAGTCAGCCGAATTCTACCTTATCAGCAAACCGTACTGAATTCTTGTTTCAGAATTGATAGCATTTTTACAGTCTGAGAGCAAAGGAGGTCACTGCATGATCTAAACAGGAGAAGTCGTGGCGCATTTCCTGGGTTGTACAGCTTGCTCTAGGGGAGCTGGGCTGCATTCAAGCCCTTCAGTTTCTGGGCTTGTCTTTCACTTCGCAGCACCTTGCTGATGTCACCCACAGGGATCAGAAACATCTGTAAGATGAGAGGCTCAGAAGTGGCAGGACCTGTGAGATGGTATGGTTTTACCTCCTCATCTCCCTGGTTAGGAAATGAAGTTTTTTAAAAAAGGTCAAGAGATGAGTAAAGAATTCATGACTTGTTTGGGCTTTAAAAAAAGATTTATTTATTTATTATTATGTATACAGTGTTCTGCCTATATGCGCACTTTCAGGCCAGAGGAAGGCACCAGATCACATTATAGATGGTTATGAGCCACCATGTGGTTGCTGGGAATTGAACTCATGACCTCTGGAGGAGTCAGTGCTTTTAACCTCTGAGCCATCTCTTCAGCCCCTTGTTTGGGCTTTTTGGTAGTACCTGGTACTGCCTGTGCCAGTATAAACCTGTAATGTGGTGGCTATCAAATGCTTGAAATGTTGCTAGTGTAACTCAAGACCCGAGTGTTCAACTGGGATTTAGACAGCCGGTGGGTGACACTGGTGCTAAGCTTATCTGAACATCCTCCACATCCTCCTCTGCTCAGCTTCCTTCTCTTTGGAGTTCACACCAAAACCATCAAAATGTCCACCTGCCACAGTGTTGTGTTATACAAGCGTTGTGTTAGACAAGCGTTATAAACACCGGGAGGCTAATATAAGAAACGGAAAAGCCACCTGCGTCAGTGATGGTGCAAGCAACACTAAATTCATCATGGAAGGCAAGCTGCCCTGCACACTTATTTTGCTTTTAATAACCACTGTTTCCATAATATTTGCAAACCTTTACTACAGTGTTGATTTATCCCCACGGGGGTGGCACATACACACACGGTAGTGAGAGGGCAACGCGTAGGAGTCAGTGCTCTCCTTCTACCATGAGGTTCTGGGGACCAAACTCAGGTGACCTCATTTAGTAGCAAGGACCTCTATCAACTGAGCCACCGCCAGGCTTTTAATTTGAAATCTGGATTTCACCTTAATCTCCTGAAATGGACTTGAGTGGAAACAGCAACGCCATTGCCCACTGGACTGCTCATCAGCGTTGGTTTTTTATATTTTTAGTAAGGAAGTTAAAGCTGGGCTGGATAGTAGTGCTATACAGCCCTCTTGGGTCTTTGTCGTTTTTAAAAAACATTTTCAAGTGATCTATAAAATGAAAAGTTGTTTTGTTCTAAATCTTAACACCTCCATGGCCTACAGAGGCCTGTCCTTGCTGAGGTGTACGCTGACTACACTATTGGGGAACAGGCCCGGTATTTGTACTCTGTGCAGCTGTGTGTCACCTCAGAAGCTCACTGAAACTAGAGACTTGCCTCCTGTGCTCAATTCGTTTCGAGAAGTTACTAGAACAACGAGGAGGAGGAGGAGGACGACGACGACGACGATGATGACGACCATTGCGCAGTGGAGCCGGGTGTGAAGGCGGAGCTCTGCCGACTGGTACAGTATCAAGGCTTCCGACCAGACAATGCTTGCGTGACTCACAAAGAGCAGCTCTCCAGACCGCACCATTGACTCCCCACACCAGACTGTCTGCCATCAGGAAGTCAGACAGGGGACCTTCAGAGAGAAGCCACTCAAAGGGGACGGGTGGGCTGGCCCTGGCGCTTGCCACTGCTCAGAGGCTTCAAAGGCCGCCACTCTGTCTTCACATGCTTCGGGAGACAATTGGGCTTTCTTGTCTTTGTAATGTCTGGCCCAGAAGTCTTGTTTTTCAACCTCTGCCTTCTAAGGGGGGAGTTTAATTAGACAAAATTTGCCTCAGTGACTACCCTACCCCTCCTTTTACTGCCTGAATGGCTTCTTCTTAAAAGCTCTTTGGTGTCCTTTCCTGATCATCTACCCACAAGGCTATTTGTTCCATATTTTCATCAGAAGGCACTCTAGGCAGTTTGAAAGTGGGTTGCTAAAGTTTGCTCCATTATCTAATTTCGTCTAAGATATGAGGTTTGATAACGGGGAAGATTGGGGCCTGGGACCCTGAAGGGAAAGCGGCAGCCCCTCTCTCTGGGGAACTTGTGGTGGGAACTGCCTCCAAGAGCCCTGCAGGAGAGGAGCCCCGAGGAGTCCCTGGGGCCCAGAACGCAGACAGCGGCCACTTATGGACCTTTTCTTGGATGCACATAAAAGAGGTCAAAGGAAATTACAACAAAGCTTCTAAAAAAAAAAAAAAAAAAAAAAAAACTCTAGGCACTTTGATGTGATGCATTAATTCAAAGAAATGGGAAAAACATACACAAATTGGTGGGGGGAGGGAAATCCTTGTGAACATTTTTTGATCAATTCAGGATTTAGTATGTGGTCTGTATTTTAAATCAGTCAATAAATACAAATATCTAAAAACTGGCATGTGAAGTCATCCAGTCCAAACTCCAAGGCAGAAAGCATTAGTTAAGATACGTATCTGAGTCTTTTACTGACTGTGGCTGCAGAGCGCCGCATCTAACAACCAGGCAGATAATGTCATCTGGGGTCACTGTAACCCTGTATCGACTCTAAGGACAAGCCGCTTCGAGATGAGATTGCTTTTGTAGAAATGCAGTATCTTTGCATTCTGTTTTGTTGACAAACAGATCAAGTGGCCGACAGAGAAGTAGCAATGTCATGTGTTTCTTCGAAGCAGATGGTACGCTTCAGCCAAGAAAGGGGAAAAAAAATCACTCCATCCACTGGTACGTGCACATCACGAAGTGCTTAATCAGAAAGTCATGTGGGACTTTCCCTGCCATGATCATAAGACCTGGTGTTCTCTAGGGAAGTGTTCCAACATGAGAAAAAAAATACACAGTTCGGAAAGCCCGTGTTTTCAATTTGCTGCCACACGGTTTAAATGATCTACATAGGCAGCTTAATGTAGGGAGAGGGGTCATTGAAGTTGAGAAAAATCATGGCTAATACCTCCTGCTCACTCTGGTGATGGGTGCTTTTTAAACGTGAATGACCTCAGCTGCCAGCATTCCTCATGATAAGAGGGTCTCCTGTCTGTTTCTAAATGTGTCATCTGACAGTGACAATGGAAGCGTGTTTCAGCAGCCCTGGCTTCAGGCCCAGCTCCTCTGGGCATCATCCAGAATTAGGGATTTGCCTGTTACTTTCTCTTTGCATCGCCAATGAGCTCGCTTCCAATTTCGGTGTCACCGTTTTTTGTTGCCGGCATGTGTGCTGCATTGCTACAGAGAAAAACCCAATGGCCAGTGTATGGAGGGCATCTTTTCGAGCTGGAAACCTGCTTTGGTTTCTCTCTGCCTGGGTTGGGGTGGCAGGTGGCAGGTGGCTGGCGGCAGGGAGCAGGGGCCGGGTAGAGTTCTGCAGAAACCACATTCCTTGGATGAGAAAGGTTGTAAAGTTGAGCACGTACTTGATTTGATGACACTACAGAATCCAGGCAATACAAAAGGGTTAAAGGGTTGCTTTGTTTTAAGATTTACTTTATTTTTAGTTCTCCGTGTGTGTCTGTGTTTGGGTATAAGCACTATGCATATGTGCACAGGTGCTCTTGGAGGCTTTGGGTGCCCCTGGAGCTGGAGTCACAGGCCATAGTGAGCTGCTTGATGTGTGTGCTGGGAACTGTACTTTGGTTCTCTGAAGGAGCAGTACACGACTTCTTGCCGGCTGAGCCATCTCTCTAGCCCAAACAGTATTTATGTTTTAGAAATATAGATGGGGGCTAGAGAGATGGCTCAGAGGCTAAGGGCACTGACTCTTCTTCCAGAGGTCCTGAGTTCAATTCCCAGCAACCACAGGGTGGCTCACAACCACCTATAACGTGATCTGATGTCCTCTTCTGGCATGCAGGTGTACATGCATGCAGAGCACTATATACATAATAAATAAATAAATCTTTAAAAAAAAAAAGAAATACAGGATAGACTATTTTAGATAAAATTATGTAATGCCTGTAATGCACGTAGGTTCATAGTTGTTGGAGATCGTTGATAGGTACGAAGCGTTTATTAGATTACCATGTTTCTTTTAATACACAGTTTATATCTTCATAATGCAAACTTTAAAAGATGAGGGAAGCCTATCCTCAAATACGCCTCTCTAGGCTTCCACCAAGCCCCAGGGAAGCTGGGGGAATCGCCGTCCTTCAGAACTCTCCTAAGTACCCAAAGCCAGCACTCCACAGAGCTTTCTGCTGTTTGATCTCACGGTGCAGGGTCTTGTCCCTTACAGACCTCTGCTCTCACAGACTGCTGGGATCGGCCCTGTGTTTGGGCTGTTTCACTGACTGGGAGTCCAGTCGGGACTTGCACAGTTCACCTTCACGAGCCTCAAATGCCCTGAGTCATTTCTCCAAGGCCCCTAAGTCATTTTCCGCGACCCTTAAAGAGCACCAGCGCATTCTCTCATGAGTCTGATTGGAGCTGTGCACACTTGTGCATGTTTTCAATTTCCGCCTATTTTCATTTTCAGCTGGGTCCCTACGGCCAGACAATGGCAGGAAGTCTTTCTCCTGCTGACCCCATAATGGCCTTCCTTCTTCCTGTGCCTGTTTCTGTCCCTTTTAGTTGTCCCACCCCTCCCCCTTCACACCCCTCCCCCCTCGCATGTGCTGAAAGTAGCCCCCTTCAGAACCCTCTATGATTCTGCCTCATGCACTTTCCCTGTCTGTGAGGTAATTTTGACTCTTGGACTTCAGACCCCGTCCTGAAGCAGGCTAGGTTGAAGTAGGGAGGAGGTGACAGCCCCAGGCACAAGCCTCCCCACCTCAATCCCTATGCCTAACTTTGCTGGGGATCCAGTAATCAGAGAGCGGACATCAAGCATCATCTGAGAACTGTACGCTGCACCTTCTGATACAATCGTCAGAACTCCTGAGAAGTTTCCCGGCCCCCTCCCTCCTCCTCCTCAGGTAGGCTCAGACTTTTCTGCCAAGCTGCTAGAAGCAGGGCTCCTGAGGGAGAAGGGAACATAGCATGCTCTAAGCACCATCATTAAAAACCAAGGAACTAGCCAGGTGTGGTGGTGTACGCCTGTGATCCCAGCACTCTGAGAGGCAGAGGCAGGCGGATCTCTGTGAGTTCGAGGCCAGCCTGATCTACAAAGTGAGTCTAGGACAGCCAAGGCTACACAGAGAAACCGTGTTTTGAAAAACAAACAAAAGAAACAAACAAAAAACACCAAGGAACTGAACAAACAGAGCAAAAACTGTCATGAGAATGAGGCGAGTGATGGGTTCGCATCTCCGGTACCACAATCTCATTTACTGTCTCTTAACTCTTATTCATGAGGGAAGGGAGAGGCCAAGGATAAGAAAACAGATTCTTGAGTAAAGTAACCCAGATTCCTACCCAGGCCCCAGCAAAAGACATCCATCCAACATTGGGTTTAGTCTCGTGTCTTTTACTTTTTCAGTGTCCAGAGCCTAATACGAGCCTAGCATAGGACTAGACACTAAACACAACCTATGTAGATATGAAATGGACTCCCCGTTCAATAAGGAACCCCACAGAGAAACAATCCATCAGGAAATTTTAAGCTGCCAAATGTTGTAAGATCTAAAGTAGGGTGCCAGATTCTAGGGCCGAGAGTGCCAGAAGTGAGGGGCCTACTCCACAGGTCCTTTGGAGGGACAGAGGTCAGGCCTTGCTTGCGTCAGATAGAAGGCAGCCCAGAGCACACTTCATGCTGAAGTTGTGAGCACCCAAAGTTTAAGTAGCCGGGGTCCAGGGTTTGCCAGTGTTGGCCATTTGCCCACAGTCCTACAAAGAGTTTGTGGCAAGGCTGAGATTAGGAAAAGGCTCATCCCACTGGGCTCTAACAGTCTCAGTGGGGGTAGCCCTGGCGAGTTAGTGTTTTCAGACACTCTGCTCATGTCACCCCAGACAGGCCTGAGGATCGCTTCCGCTTCTCAGTGGGACTCCAATTTTTTGAGCCCGGGGAAAGAAGCATTCTGCAAACACTTTCCACTCTCCTCACAGCTTGCGGTGAGCGCCAGATTCTCTGCACAAGTCCCTTATGGTAAAAACAAGACAAAATACAGCATTCGTTCCAACAAACTTGCAGTCAACCCTAGCCCAGAGGCCGAGTCCCATGTGGAGAGTACCGTCCGAGGCTCCTCACAAATCCACTCAGGAGAGACGACATGCAGGGTACGCAGGGCTTGCCGCTGTGCAGAGACCGGTCCCTGTTCAGCATGGAGTTCGCTGTAAACTCTACCTTAAAACTTGTTTTTAATTCCACTGAAACTCTGAGTGGTTTCTTTCCATGGCTATTAATGGCAAGAAGGAAAGTTTAAAAATTTAAAAACCAAAACAAAATGAAGAAAAGAAATGTAAAAAGTGAGGAGAGCAAAAGAAACAACTGTGTGCTGGAGTGCCAAGGAACTCCCAGGCAGTGACGTCTGCACTTGGCTCTTTCTAGCTTGGCTATACTCTATAAACACGCTACATTTAAGAGTTCAGTGAGGGACGGGGGAATGGGAGGATAGAAGGGATGGGATAACAATTGAGATGTAATATGAATAAGTTAACAAATATATTTTAAAAAAGAGTTTAGTGAACCTTGATTCCTTGTCCAATTAGCAAACGCCTCACCATCGGGCTGTAAAGCCTCTCATGCTTTTTCTCAGAGGCTCTGGGTTGAGAGCAGGTACAGAGAATCTGCAGCCAGACCCTCTAGCTGAGCACCCAGCAGCAGATAAGACTTCTCCTCGCTCTTCTCCTCAGGTAGGTATACTCAGAGCCAGGCTCTGAAAGGACATGTTCTTCGGTATTTTTGTCCTTTAAGCAGTTGGAAGTATACTTCTTGGATCATGCCGTGTAAGAACAGGAGTTGTGAGTTACCCTGAACCTGGGAAAGAAAGCCATGTGTTGAGAATGCTAATGTCCTTCCCAAACCCTTGAGTCATTCACATCTAAACAGCAGAGAGGGGAAAATTTTCTCCGAGGAGATGGCTGCCCCATCAACTCTCTTTGTTATGATAGCTTGCCTCTAGTTGAATTACCTGTCCCCTGGTTGCCAGTCAGAGCACAGGCACTTACTCATTATAACAGTGATAAGAGTAGAGAAAGCCTGGTGCCCCATATTTGACCACCTCCCCTTGGAGGGGAGGCCTGGTGGCACTCAGAGAAAGAGTAAGCAGGCTACCAAGATGAGACTTGCCAGCCTATGACCATATATGGGAGAGGAGGACCCCCTTGGTTATAGACCTAGGGGGAGAATAGGGTGAAAGCGGGGTGGGGGAAGGGAGGAATGGGAGGATACAAGTGATGGGATAACAATTGAGTTGTAATCTGAATAAATAATTAAATTTTAAAAACGGAAAAAAAAAAGAAAAACAGAAAAAAAAAAAAAAAAAAAAAAAAAGAAGTGGAGAAAGCAGAACTACAACTCTCAGAGAAGTGACCACACAAAGTATTCATTTAAACATGTCTGTCCCAAGGAAATGCAGAGATAAGAAAAGGGAAAAAACCCACAATTTCATAAAACAATTTTGACCTTAATTTGAACAATAGCAAGATAATTAATTAAAACATTATATTCTCTCTCTCTCTCTCTCTCTCTCTCTCTCCTCTCTCTCTCTCTCTGTCTCTCTGTCTCGCTCTGTCTCTCTGTCTCTGTCTCTCTCTCTTCTCTCTCTCTGTCTCTCTCTCTCTCTCTCTCCTCTCTCTCTCTCTCTCTCTCTCTCTCTCTCTCACACACACACACACACACACACACACACACACACACACTCGCCTCTGTCCAAGTGCTGAGATTCAGGGAGCACCAGCGTATCCAAGATGGTCGTAACCTAGAAAAGACAGCAATGCAACCACTGGAGAAAGATCCTGCTTCTAGGAAGGGTGTGCGTTGAACACATGTAGCCCATTGGCTTCATGCAGGTTACAGCCATGGTTCTTTTATTCAGCACTATGGTCTTCGCTCATTTGATAAGGCTACACACATTAGTCGTGGTGAATTCAATATTCAATCAATCGTCAAAAAGTCGAAACCATGACTCTTTTAACGCACAATAGCTGGCAGGGGCCCATCAACACAAACAAGGTTCTAGGCTAGTAGCTAACAGATGAAAATATACTCAAGATAGAGTTAGTGGCATTTATCCTCCCCACTAACTTCTAATATAGTACAACTTTTTTTATTAACTAGTTTTCTAAGTATGAAAACATCTTTAGTTTCAGATTTAGCCGCAGTGTTTAGACTAATTCACGGTGGTTCTTCTCTTTTGGTCGTTTCATTTTAAACACGCCTATGCCGAGGATTGAACTTGGGGCCTTTTAAATGCTAGGCAGTCACTCTACCACTGAGCTTCATGTCCAGCCCTTGGTCTTTGTAGATACTCTCAGCATGCAGACCAGCCTGGCTTAGCACTGACTCTATAGCTGGCCTCAAACTGTACCTCTACTCATTGTGAGCACTAGGATGATAGGTGTGAGCCACCATAGGTGTGAGCCACCATAGGTGCGAGCCACCCTAGGTGGTGAGCCACCATAGGTGCGAGCCACCATAGGTGGTGAGCCACCATAGGTGCGAGCCACCATAGGTGCGAGCCACCATAGGTGTGAGCCACCATAGGTGTGAGCCACCATAGGTGCGAGGCCACCATAGGGTGCGAGCCACCATAGGTGGTGAGCCACCATAGGTGCGAGCCACCATAAGATGCGAGCCACATAGATGCGAGCACCATGACACCTTTTTACTTCAGCACACCAAGAATATATTTGGAAGCCTGACTCTAACTGTGTCCATTTTGTGAACATGGTGAGCACCAGTGTGATTTGGAAAATACACTGTGCATGCTTTCCAGTCATAAAGATCACAATATGTTCATTCAAACAACAAAATGACCTGTGTAGATCACACTTTCATCTAAATAGCTATTTCACTCTCCTGACATTTTTTGATTGGACCCTTGTGAGGCTGCGGTGCATGGCAGGCCCCCTTGAAGTGAACCTGCCATCCCATCGCTCCCGCCTGCCTCCATCAGTTCTCTGTGTCTATAAGAGAGCACCGCACTCTTACTGACTTATAAAGAATGTGGGTTTATGGTTTGATTCATGCTCCGAGGAAAGGAAATCTAACAACAATGAAGCATCTGCTCAGCTTCTGCTGGAGGCGTTGTGCTCTTTTCAGCTCGCAAGGGTGGATACAAAATGCAGAAGAAAGGAGGAGCATTCACCATCATGTTTAAAGGACCCGTTGCTATGGTGATGTGTCCACTTCCCAAAGAACCAACTGAACTCTGTATAGAAGTCACCAACCACTCTCACTTCACTTGGGTGTGTTGCTTGGCTTTTGTCACTTAACAGCATCTCGGTCATTTAGGAAAGGGAACCTCGCTTGTGAAATGTCTCTGCCACACTGGGATTGTAGGCAAGTCTGTAAGATGTTTTTCCTGATTAATGACTGATGTGGGAGGGCAGCTGTAGGCAGATGGTCCTGGGCTGTGTGGTAGAACAGACCGATCAAGCCACGAGGAGGCAAGCCAGTAAGCAGCACTCCTCCATGGCCTCTGCCTCAGTTCCTGCCTACAGGTGCTTGCTGCCTTGCGTTCCGGCCATGGCTTCCCTGGGGGATGGATCTCAACTGTCTTAGTCATCCATCTTACTCTGAACTGGTGATTGTAAACCTCCATGTGAGTTCTCATCTACCTGTCCAGCACAGTGCCTGCCTTCCCACCACCACACGCCCCACTTAATTGGAAGCAAGCCCCTAGTTTAAATATGCTTTTCTTATAAGCTGCCTTAGCTATAGTGTCTCCTCAACAGCAATTGACCAGCAATTAAGACTCTAAATAAGCAGGAATCTAGACATTTATAGAGCTGACAGAACACATTCTGAGCTGTCCGTTGTTTCTTCTAGTTGCCTCCATTTCCCTGTGTAATAGCATTGTCTACACATTCACTCATTCATTAAAGGGCCAAGGGGGACCCAACTGCACCTGTACTCTCGAAAGGCCCTATGTCTCATCTGCCCCTGTCTGGCAGAGATGCCACCAGGGACATCAGCCGCTGTTCACAGACCCAGGCTTGGCAAAATTTAAAAAGTCCTCATCCATGCTGCTTGGCTCCAAATGCAGTAAGGAGATGGGAGGCCAGAAAGTGGGATGAGAAGAGGGCAGAGGCCCTTGTGCCAGCTGTTCGTCTCTTGCCACTCCACTGTTCCAATCACATAGGAATTGTCCTACCCAGTCATCCATCATTGTAGCTGCCCAGCCATTTCCCCACACAAACTGTTCATACTCACAGAACAAATAAGAGCACAGTTGGCTGATGACAATTGTCCCTGTAACATATTGGTCTCAAGGTACTCGTGGGTTTTACTTAAAAACAAAAAGGTGTAAGCGAATGATTTCAGTAAAATCTGGCAGGCATGGTAGGTAGCTGTCTGTGTGTGGGATACTCTAAAGGATCAAACAGGCCAGAGGACACCCAGGACAGTAAGAGTGGTGGCTTGAGCTCTCTGCACAAGGTCATATGACTTTGAGGAGACACAGAAAAATTTTTGTAAGCGCTCAGAGTGCCCAGCTCTGCCTGTTTCATACAGTCCACTCCCTATCCTGCTTGGCTCAGTGGCCTTATCTCAAGCAGTCTTGGTTTGAAATTGACTATGCTCTTTGAGGAAAATACACTCCTCCCTTCTTCCCTCCTCCTCCATGTCTTCTCCATCCACATCCTCCTTTCTTCTCCGTCCTCCCCACTCCATCCTTTCCACACCCTCCTCCCTCCTCCCCACTCCATCCTCTCCACACCCTCCTCCCTCCTCCCCACTCCATCCTTTCCACATCCTCCTCCCTCCTCCTCACTCCCTCCTCACTCCCTCCTCCCCACTCCCTCTTTTCCACACCCTCCCTCCCTCCTCCCCCTCCATCCTCTCCACATCCACCCTCCTCCCTCCTCCTCACTCCCTCCTCCTCACTCCCTTCTCCCCACTCCCTGTTTTCTACACCCTCTTCCCTCCTCCCCCACCATCCTCTCCACACCCTCCTCCCTCCTCCCCATTCCCTCTTTTCCACACCCTCCTCCCTCCTCCCCTCCATCCTCTCCACACCTCCTCCCTCCTCCTCACTCCCTCCTCCCCACTCCCTCTTTTCTACACCCTCCTCCCTCCTCCCCCACCATCCTCTCCACACCCTCCTCCCTCCTCCCCACTCCCTCCTTTCCACACCCTCCTCCCCACTCTATCCTCTCCACACCCTCCTCCCCACTCCCTCCTCTCCACACCCCCTCCCTCCTCTCCACCCATTCTCCACCCTCTCCCCTCCACAGTCCCCACTCCTTGTATCACCCCATTCCTTCCTCCTCCCCCTTTTCTACTCCCTTACCTAATTTTCTCCCTTTCTTCCCCTCCTTTTCCTTTTCCCTGACCTCTTCTCCTCCCCTCCATTCATTCTTTCCTTGTCCTTACATCTCTTCCTGTTTTCAAACCCCTTTCCTTGTCCCCTTTTCCTTCCTTCCCTAAATATGGAACAACACGTGGCTGGTGCCTAGTTCTGAGCTAGATGCAGGAAGTCCCGAGAAAGCCACCTATGTTTCTGCAGGAACTAGAATGATTGGGGCTGAGAGGAAGGAGAAGACACAAATGTACAGTAAAGTACACAAATCAGATCCAAATCCCAAGCGGAGATGACATCAGCAGAACTGAGAAGACTTTAGCCATCCTTACAAAGGACATGCATGCCTATTGACATGACTCATCTATGAGCTTGGGAGATGAAGGTCAAAAAACTTCTTCCCACTGGCTCCTTGGGAATCTGGTTGAAGTTAATATTGAGTTTCCAAACCCTGGTTACTGGAATCACCTGGGAGCACCTTAGGGGCCTCCTGAGTCTGCAGTATGTCAGAGGCCCTGGAACTCTGATGTGAGCTAGGGAGCTTGTCTTCAAGCCAGCCTTGCAAAGTAGCTACACCAGCCTGCCAAGCCTGGGTGCCCTGACTTCAGAGCTGATTGAAAGAGCTCGAGCTGAGGCCTAGACAGCATCTCTTCTCAGCACTGGGATAGGAGGAAGTCTCTCCAGGTTTCCACACTGGTGAGAAGTGTCTGTGTGTTCCTTCCAGGGGACTTGATACAGAGAAGTGTCCAGCCACAGCCATGTAGTAGTAGAGCCACTGAGGCACACCAGGCCAAGGAGTGCCAGAACATCAAGAGGCCATAGGGCCTTTGTCTCGCTTAGTGACACACTGCTGCAGGGTCACCGGGCGATCTAGGCAGCCCTACCTTCCACAGGAAGCTGTGTTACATGACAGTTATTGCCACACAGAAGGAAGAAGAGGAAAGGAAGGATACCTGGGACTTTTTGGGGGGGTACCCCTCACTCTTCTTGCTCCTGCAGGAATACACCCGGTTTTCCCTTTCCATACTTGAGATCCTTTACCAACACCTCAACTCTTTGCTCACACACACACACCACACACACCTCAGCAGGCTTTTCTAGGCTATACAAAGTTCATGTGTCAAAGACAAGGAAACCTCCCAGGTTAGCCCAGTGCTGGTCTCTGAGGAGGCAGAAAGACTGGGTCTAGCCTCAGTGCCATGGGGACACTTTGAGGAACGTGGCTGCTTGTTGTCCTCACCCTAGCATGTGTGCATTGACCTCTCCTTCTGACAGAAGGTTGTCTTGGAACCTTGATTCAGGCTCCTGGACAGTCAGTAAAGAAGGAGACATTGAACAGTGAATCCAGAAGAGCCTTCCTAACGCATACCCTGGTGGGAGCATCCTGACTCTGGTGACCTGTTCTCCCTGTGATGTCCTGGGCTGGAAGTGGGGCCCAGAAACAAGACAGCGTATTTGTCCTTGAATCTGGACTATATGGTGACCAGAAGGGTAAACAGAGGAACAGTCCTAGCATGAGCCACGCCAACTGTCCTGACACTGACAAGACAGACTTCTCCACTCCCCTTCCCTCAGTCTCTCCCACCACAGTGGGAGAAGCAGCAGCTCACACAACTGAGGGCAGACCAACGTCTGTTTCAGCACAGGTTACCATCTGTATGGTTCTAGAGGCAGCGACTCCATTTGACAGCTCATAGCTGCCCTCCCTGTTCCCCTACACTGAAACTTCTGCCTGCGGTGATAAGCCAAAAGGACCCCTAACCAGGGGGCTGAGTGTTAGAACCGTGGTGGGGAGATGTTTGGAGACATCTGAGGAAGAAGAGAGCTTGCCTCTGAGATGCCTTGGCCTCTGGGGTGTTGCTGTGGGAATGGGAAGCTTGCCACATCACCCAGCTCACTCAGGCTTGTTGAGAAACACTGGTTTAGACCAGGCAATGGGCCAAGTTCACTGTCCCTCATGGGTGTCAAGACGCACAATAAAAGCCTCCCATCACTGGGCTGCAACAGCTGGCAGTGAGACCTTCCTGACAGCTAGAAGGACCAACCTTAAAGGCTGCTGGGAAGATCCCTCTTAATTCGTGGGACTTTCTAGACATTTGCGTCATCCTTGGAGTTTGGTTACTTCCCTAAAAGCAGGGACCATGACTCTCAAAGCTCTAAGAGGAACCATTTCCAGTTCAGAGGTCCATCTCTGGCTGCATGGTGAGCAGCCCCCAGCAATACTTCTCCCTTTCTTCCTCATCAACAAAACCTTGTTTTTATTTCTGCTTGTTAACTTGGAAGTTAGCATACACGGCGGCAGGCTTTTTTTTTTTTTCCACAGCACATTCACGGTTGATGTCCTTATGCCGTCTTAGCCCGCTGCCCCGCCCTCGCCCTCATCCTCTCCAGCTTCCTCTGGAAGATTCTTTTCTTCTTCCCTTAAATGGGGCATCTCATCTTCCTTCATGCCACCTGCCTTCTATTACCCTCTCTCTGTCTCAGAGGTGTTTGGTGTTGCAATCTGAGGAGGGCTGTGGAACAATGTTACAGTTAACAATGTCTGCATGGAGTTTCTGGAAAACATTTTGCTGCCTTTCCTAGTTTCCATCTTAGGTCTCCCTCCTTTGGGAGCATAATGGGCTCTGGTAGTGTGGCAACCACTTCTCAGTCGTGAAGTGAGACCCCCAAATAAAGATGGAGAGATGGGAAGGACAGAAACGTGTATGACTGTATTGTAAAGCCCTGCAGTGCCCAGCCTACTTAAGTCAATCTTTTTACTGTCTTCTTCGAAACATGTACTCAGCATTCTGTTTCTTTTTGGTCACTTTAGTTTGGAAAGAAAGAAAAAGAAAAACATTTTTTGAGTATTTGCCTCATGCTGGGTACCTGTATAGATAAGATCTAAGCTGACTTTCTAGCAGAGAAGGGAAATCTAGAGCACCAAATGTGCAGAAAATCGGTCACTGTGCTCCTTAAGAAAAGAAAACAAGAGTGGGGTTCTGAAGCCTCAGGAGGGCGGGGTAACAGGCTCCTAGTTTAAAGGAGTATATGGGGGGATTATGATTGAAACAGCAACCCCTGAATTCAGTCCAAGGGAGATGAGGGAACCAACTTGGGGTACCTAGGGAAGATCATCCTGGGAATGAGAGAATGAAGAAGGCACCTGGCATATTTAAGAAACAGAGGAGAGGAAGAGGGAGAGGGAGACAGGGAGGGAGAGGGAGACAGGGAGGGAGAGGGAGACAGGGAGGGAGAGGGAGACAGGGAGGGAGAGGGAGACAGGGAGGGAGAGAGAGACAGGGAGGGAGAGGGAGACAGGGAGGGAGAGGGAGACAGGGAGGGAGAGGGAGAAGAAAACCGTTCTGAGGTTCAATGGAGAGAAAAGGAAGATTCACAGGGCAGAGGACAGTTCGGTTTGTTCAAGATTTCACAATGAAGTTAGCGTGCAAACTAAAAGCTTCTAGGCCGGTACATGGACTCGCTGGGTTTCTGTGTTGAAAGCTCTAGGTGGACATAAATGGCTGCTGTGCTCACTAGCCAGGCCTCACTTGGCATTCCTACTTGTTACAAAAGAATGCGAAATAAGTTGACCAAATCAAAGGCAAATTAAAATGAAACCCACTGGCCCTTCATGCAGGGGCCACCAGCAAGCTGTTGATGAGGAGCCGTAGCCTACAGGGCTCTTTCTGATGTCCTTGCATCTTAATTTGACCAAAGAACAAATACCCGAGGACATCTCCCCAACCCACCCCCACCCCACCCCACTCCATCCCCACCCCACGCTCAATCCACCCTCAACCCACCCCCACCCCACCCCATTCCACTCCACCCCACCCCACCCTCAACCCACTCCCACCCCACCCCCACTCCACCTCCACCCCACTCCACCCCCACCCCACCCTCAACCCACACCCACCCCACCCTCAACCCACCCTACCCCATTCCCACCCATTCCCACCCTTGCCCTTCTCCCCTCCTGCCTTCCCTACAGCATCAGAATTCAGAAACTTACTCCAGACCACCTAGGAAGGATTGCAGCTTTATCTGTCTATTTCAGCTTCGTCTCAAAACACCTTAATAGCTGGCAGAGCACAGAAGGAATAGAAGCCAGTCCTCTGCCTTTGTCCCCCAACTGAGCCCTCTAAAACTCTCTCCTTCTACAAACAGCCAGTTTCGGTCTTTCATTATCCCCAGGACTGTGAAATCTCACTTTTGGCCTCAGGATACACCCTACCTTCTAGGTGCTTATGCCCCTGGGGTGGGGGCAGTGGTTAGAAGGAGGGGAAGGTGTCAGCTTTCATCAGCTCTATGGCTGTGCCCTGGCCTTAGGAGGCATTCTTTTTGTAAAGGATATTTTGCTCCAAAAATACTGGGAATGTTTAAAAAACAGTGAGGTTTAGAAATAACAAAAGGCAGATGTTGACTTGTTTTCTGCGAAAAATGGAATCAGAAAATGAGGCCTCCGTGGCCCCTGCAGATTTGAGGCAGAAATACTTCATGTTGGCTCCCAGCCTTGCTGGTGCCCAAGATATTTTTTGGAATTGAGTTAGGAGCCCCGTGCAGTGTGCCGTGCAAAACACTGCACCATCCGCTCCATTTCAGGACACACTGGTGTGTGTGTGTGTGTGTGTGTGTGTGTGTGTGTGTGTGTGTGTGTAGGATTTTTTTTTCTCCTACTCCAAATAGTCACAAGTACAGGAATCCCAGGTGGCAGGAATGAGGTCATCAAAGACGCTTCAGCAGAGCCATCATTACAATGCTGCTAATATGTGCCTTTTCTTGTTGTGGAGATCTCAGCGGAATAAATTTGCAGTTTCCCTCTTTATTGGGGGTCTGTACTGTTGAATGTTGTGTCATAACAGCATATTTTCAGGCTCCTCCCCTCTTTGCCTATGCTGGACCATTTTAGGGAGGAAAGCTTTCATCCAGTAAAAACACAATAAGCTGCAGTTGGCAGGACCAGCAGGATGGGTGGGCTCCACAGCCTTCGACCTTATCCGCTGCCCAAGGGACCATGTGGGAGAGTTACATTAGCAAGCTGTTTAAGCACTGCCCTTGTGCCAGCATCCCTGCATGGCTTAATGTTTTCCTGAATTGGAGTCTTTATGGTACATGGCAACCTCTGTGTGTGTTAGGAGAGAATGGGAGAAAAGAAAAGGCGTGTCTGCGTGTGCAAAGGCGGAGGGCAGAGCATGAGCTCTGTGTGTGCAGGTGTCAGAGCTAGGCAGAACCATTAGAGTAACTAGTCTCGGCTTATTTAAGAGTCCTGGCTAAGAAGTCTACGCACCATCCATGAACGCATCCATCCCAAAGGAGATAGATGGCACAAGTGCAGCTTCGCAAAGGACATCTGAGAGAACAGATGACATTGGCTGAGTGGCCACCTCACTTTGTCATTTTTTCCTAGAGTGAACTAGGTCAGGGAGACAGCTGTGGTATTCCTCACTGTGAAGATGTGTGATTGACTAAATGTCCCCAAGTCCCAATTTCTTTACAAATCCTGCCTAATAGTGTCCAACTCACAGGGAGACAGACAATTCATCTGTAGCGCTGCCTGCCAAACAAATACAGTTCTCGGGCCAGATTAAACAAAGATTGGAAAAACTCTTTCCATATGTTCAGGTAAAAAATTGACAAGTTTCAAATTGCCTTCTAATTTGCCAACAGGGATTTCAGCCTCATGGCCTTTGGTGTGATGAGGCCTCTTTGACGCTGCAGTTGTGTACAGGCCTTGAGCTCCTTCTCACTGGAGCCCTAGAAGGGCTGCGTATTCCTCGGACACACAGGGACCTTTCCCGTCAGGAATTTAGCAGGCCTGGACCATCAGACTATCCACTTGGGAACAGTGCTGGAGCTGCATCAGCCTCCCATAGTCTGTCTGTTTGGGACTCTTTGTACCTAGCAGCACACAATGAACCAAAGGTTGTACTATACCAACTCTACAGTCTACCCATTATACGGGCGTATCCAGTCTACAGCAAAGAAGCAGTTTTTGGGGGAAAATACAAAGCTAAGATGCCTGGTTTCCCCAGTCCCAGCAGAGCAGCTAGTCTAAGCTAGCAGGTAAGGAAGCCCTTGCTTTGATATCAGGAGACATCACAGCGTTATCAAGGCAAATGGGCTTAGGAGTCTTAAGTGAGTTCAACTTCTGCAGCTGCCTCTAGGATGCAAGGAAAGGGAGGGAGGAGGAGAGGGAGGAGGGGGATCCTGTTTTGACTTCATTTCCACACCATAACTCCATTCTGGAATGCTTTCAAGAGCCCACAAGGCTAAACATTCTATTTCCCAGGCCCCGAAGGTTAGCCCTTCACCCACAATGCAGCAATCAGAGACTGTTTGTGAACTAGATTTGAACTCAGTTATGTGCGAAGAGATTTCTCTGTGGAGGTTCACATGTGGAAGGGTTAGGAAGGACTGCCTCAAACGCCAGAAAGGAACAAGGGAAGGGAGCAGGAGTTGATGGAGGAACAAATTAGCTTTGAACGTAGTCGCAGTAAAAGAGCCCTCAGTCCGTCCCCATGGGCCTCCCTGGAAGAAGGAGAGCAACTCAGTCTGGTGATTGATGCTTCTACCTCACCTCTGGATCACCGGGTGTGGGCTGCTCCCAGAGAGGAGCCGTGCTTTGCATGTGACAGCACCTGTCTGTCGAGGGCAATCTCTGAATTGAGAAGCCGCTGTCCTAGCAGCTGGGAAGTTGAGTGCATGAACGGGCAGAGTGGATGGTCCACAGCAGGTCCCAGAGCCTGTGGGGGCCCTATGGGCAGCCTGGCTCACTCGCTTATACTGTATCTTCTCCACCTGTAAACAAGTTCATTCATCCTTCCTTCCTCCCCTCTTGTCTTCTTCTTCCTTCCTTCTTTTCTTGGAATAGATACGAAGAAAAGCTGGCGAATGGGATTTGGCCTCTACGGATGTGTTGATCTTAAATCCTACAGACTCGGGGTTTGGCTGCCCCCGCCCCCCATCCCAACCCATTCTAGCTTCCCTGCACTCTTAGCTTAGGTGATTCGATGATGGGGTGATGGGGTCAGCAGGGTTTTCTCAGCCTGTCTCATCCGTGTATTGTCAGCATTACGCAGTCATGCTACAAGATGCCAACACAAGCAGGTGGAAACGTCTTTTATGGAGCGAGTCCTTTTCTCCTCCTGCTGATCAGGCACCATTATTATTACCTAGATGGTGGCTCATGTCCTTGAATTCTGGTCTTTTAATCTGATGAGCAATGAAGACTGAAACTGTGGGAATAAGAGACACAAATTCCCCCCAAACAGGTCCCTGGGAATGAGGGATGCAGGGCTGCTCCTCCATCTAACCTGTGCTTTCTAGGTAAACGTTCTACTGGGGCTACATCATCACGTGGTGCTGGTTGGTTTCCAAGGTACAGGGTCCTGGAAGACATTGCCATCCACCTGAGAATAAAGCATCACCTTTGTTCCTCTCTGTCTAGTAGTCAGGGGCGCACCGTGTGGCCACACAGGAGCATGGAGGAAAATGACAGCGCTAAAAGTGGCAGTGGGGTAGAGGTCATTGGGTCCACATGTCAGTGGTCCCTGAACCAGCCATACTACTTTTCTCTGTCAATAGATGATGCTGGGCCACCAAACATCTGGCTTGAAGGATGGGACGGACCTCGCAGTCGGTCTCAGTCATGCTCCAGGACCTGACTTTCAAATGGAGTATCAGAGGGCAAATTGCATGCGCCTTTTCAAAGAAAATAATATTTTAAAAGATTTACCTATTTTTATTATTTAATGTGCATAAGTATCTGTCTGCATGATGCACACTTTTTTTTGTTTTTCGAGACAGGGTTTCTCTGTGTAGCCAGTCCGATGAATCCAACAACGGGCAGCTGTGAACAGAAAGTCCATGAATCTAGTAGTTGTTCAGTCCCACAGGCTGGATGTCTCCGCTGGTTCTCTGTATATGTTGGAACCTCAAAGAAGTAGGCTCCAATGCCAGTGAAGGAACGGATGTGCTAGCAAGCCAGGGCTAGCTGGCAAAGAAAAAGAGCTTCCTTTTCTATGTCCTTATATGGGATCCCAAAAGAAGGTGTGGCCCAGATTGAAGGTGTGTCTACCTGCCTAAACATCGGGATCAGAGGTATGCCTTCCAACCTCAAAGGTCCAGACTAGAAGTGGCTTCAGCCACTTGAAACCAAGCAGAAATATCTCTCACAGGTGTGCCCTCTATTTCTGGATTGTAAATTCATTTTGGATACAGTCACACTGACAACCGAGGACAGCCATCACACTGTGTAACCTTTGTAACAATTTTCCAGATTATCTGGAGATAATTTTGAAAAGCCTACCTGGATTTCTCATTGAAGCTCAGTCTTCCCAGGCCCTCTGGGGAGGCATGTCTAGGGAGGTAGGATGAAGGGAGAGCTGGACCCTTAATAAGTACTCATGGCCATTCATTCCAAAGAAGACAGACAATCAAGCCCCTTGCTGCTGCTCCTCTTTAGCTGGTGCTATAAGACCTCACCTCCAGACCACTGGTCACCTATAGCAACTGCCCAGATGACCTCCCGTGCCTGTAAGAGATTGGATATCCAGGAAGTGGCAGTTAAATAGATATCACTGGTCAACCAATGAAAGTGGAAACAGCAGAATTTTGAGTTTGTGGTTGTTTTAATTGATGGTAAGAAATTGCTAGGGGAAAAGTCTGGAAAAAAGGAGCCGAAAGACCCCAGGTTCTGAGTGCCATATTGGCCAATGCTAACTTCTTGTTCTTTTCCTTAGTTCAGGATTCTTAGAAACCCCTCTGGCTTTTTGTCCTCCTGAGAAATAATTCTATGGAACATGCACTCTGACGAACCACTTCCTTTGTCTCATAGGCAGAGAGAAGTATGGCGTAACAGTAATAAATGACTATACTGCACAATTACTTAAGTATGAGCCTTCAGCAAAAGTGAAATGACTTGAGCCTTCTTAACAAATACCAGCTTTAAGCTCAGTAAATAATGGCTTGTGTCAAATTTGTTTATTAGCATGGGTAATTTGCTCTTAACTAGACATATTTTATACTCGGAGTCATGTTTTACTAGAACTACATAAAGCAATTGTGCAATTGATGATAAATATGTCACTACTGGTAAGTCATTAATTCAGATGATGCTAATTAAAACCACATTCAGTGCCTAGAGCACAGAAAAAACCACGAATGCATCTGTAAATAAAGTAGATACAGGCAAATAACACATGATATGAAAAGACAACAAGAAGAAGAATAAAAATGTGTGTGTGTGTGAGAGAGAGAGACAGAGAGAGAGAGAGAGACAGAGAGAGACACAGACACACACACACACACACACACACACACACACACACACAGAGAGAGAGAGAGAGAGAGAGAGAGAGAGAGAGAGAGAGAGAGAGAGAGAGAGGCATCAAGCAGCTGCAATTCCCATGACTTCTTTTGGGGAACTTCTTGGGGAGCGCTGTTATGGATGAGGAAACAAGAGTCTGAACCTAGAGGTGGCAGGTGAGAGCACTGGCTGTGAAAGCATACAGGCCACCATCCCAGCTCTAGGTTCAGTGAGAGGCCCTGCCTCAAAGAACAAGGCGGAGAGCGATGGAACACCATGCCAGGATACCCAAATTCTTCTTCTTCTTCTTCTTCTTCTTCTTCTTCTTTTCTTCTTCTTTTTTTCTTCTTTCTTCTTTCTTCTTCTTCTTGTTCTTCTTTGTTTTGTTCTTCTTATTCTTGTTCTTCTATTCTTCTTCTTCTTCTTGTTTTCTTCTTCTTCTTCTTCTTCTTCTTCTTCTTCTTCTTCTCTTCTTCTTCCCTTTACAGGTGTGCACATGGGCACGCACACTGAGACACCAGAAAGGTGGATTGCCTAGAAATCACATGGGTCTCATAAGAACTGAAGTTTAATCCTGAGCATCTTGTTCCAGGGTTGGATTAAGAGACTCTGATTCTAAGACTAAACCCTGCTGGTGAAAAGTAACATTGCAACAGTAGCCAAGGTGGTGAACTTTGTCTATAAGTGTCTCGTGTACACAATGTCCGTCATGCAATCAGATCTAATAAGGCACGCCAAATGCATCTCGATTGAAAACCTGGAATGGGGGCAGAACTCAGGAGATAATTTCTAGACCCCATAAAAGGCCTTTCAAACAAAATCCACAGCTAGAATCATCAGACGGACTTCTAATAGCTCTATTAATGTGACCGAGGCGTTGCTTGACAAGAAGGAGAAAGAATGATGTCATAATAAGTAAGCAAATGGGAAGAACAGAGGGACGTTCTAGAACAGAGGTGTCTAGATGGAGGCACGGAGGGTCAGAGTAAATGAAAGCAACAAACCCAACCGGGGCTGGCAAGATGGCTGAGTGCACTTGCCTCCAGACCTGGTGACTCGAGAGTCTGATCCCTGAGCCCTCGCTGTAGGAGACAACTGACTGCCTGGAGTTGGCCTCTGACCTCCAGGTAAGCCATGTCATACCTGCACTCCTTCCCCTAACAGTTAACATTTAAAAGTATAAACACACACACACACACCAACCCACACACACACACACACACACACACCACACACAAACACACCAGTTTTACAAAACTCACAAAATGAGAGTCCAAAAGAAGGAAGGACGTGTGGGTACAAGTAATATTTGAAGAGTAAGTAGTAATTTAAAAAAAAATAACACACTGATACAAGAAATTCTATGAACCCCAAACAGAATAAATACACAGAATATCAGACACTGGCAAAGAACTGACTCTTTGGGAGGTTAGCAATCCTATAAATAACTTTCTGGCTTGCAGCACTGCTAGTTAACGTAGTGTAGTGTTCCCACCATGACCGAGCTGCTTATGTAATGACACTGAACAAGGATGAGGAACAAAACCAATGTAGCGGGATCTCTTACAGAGCAGACACCAGAAGCTTCGAGATCACGGAAGAGCCCTTAAGAAGCAGCACAGGCAGGTGTGCGGAGGATCGAGGTTAAGAACAATGACGTCCCACACATACTTTGCCTACATTTTGAAAATTTACACGTATAAATACATTTTAATGTAGAGTGCTGACATGTACATCTGCGAGCTTTAATTTTAAATAAGTGGTTCTTGTCAACAGACTGAGGAAATCCCTAAAAGCCCAACAACCATGACAGGCATGCTATACAGCCCTGTTTGCTGTTAGGGAGGAGTGCTGCTTGGGGCAACAGAAGGGTTTTTGATTGTGGTGGCGTTTTATAACTGCTTGCATTAGGCAAAACTTCTAAGTCTCAATGCCACAGGTGAATTTCATGGTTTTCAAATTAGAGTGACGAATATTTAGCTGTGGAATATGTGTGGATACCCAGTGACGCACCAATATTAAGTCTAGAAAATCTGTCCTGTATATTCCAACAGGCTCACCATTGATTTGTATAACAGAAGCAGAAATAATTGAGATTTGAAAACAGAGGGAAGATTGAAAGGCTTGCTGTATGTCACGTGATGACACACTGCTCATCAATTAGATTAAAAGTGTGGTTGCTCCAGGCAGGTGTGCAGAGGCTTGAGGTTACAAGCTATGACATCCCACACATACTTGGCCTACTATTTCGAAAATTTACACGTACAAATACATTTTCCTTATCATTGTCCAATAATAAGGAAACATAAACTGATCTCAATAAAAGTAAAACAAGGGCAACTTCAAACAAACAAGACAAAACAAACAAAAAATTCGCAGAGCCAGTGTATGGCCAGCACACTTTCGCTGTAATTCAAGGCCTAGGACACTAACTAGCCTATGAGTCACTCACCACTCTGAATGAGAGATAAGGCTAACGAGGTAAACACTCTTTCCCAAAGGTGCACAGGATGAGCCGCAGCCCTGAGCCCCGAGACCTCACTCTTCCTCCGCTGGATGACCAGCCAGGGCTTGCACACAGCAGGCAAGCGAGGACCACAGAGCTAGCCCAGCAACACTGACATCTCACTCCTTTGCAGTGTTTCTAGACTACCATTCTGTAAAGCTCGGGGGAAGGAGGGAAGCTCAGTGGAGCAGCGGTATCCCAGTAAAGGGTGCAATCTCTGAGGGGAGGTTATTAAGAGGGAGAGACAAGTAAGTGAGGTGAGAATTCTGGAAATAAAGTCTCTTTGGAGAAACTACAGGTCAAGGGGATCTGTTGCTTAAAGTGTTGAGAACAAATGAATAATTAGCCTCATTCCCTGTTGTTTGAACTGCTCCTCATATTCCATCGTGAGGTTTTTTTTCAAGAAAGCCTCATTGCCATAGTGACGCGTACATGCGTGTTGATGTGTGAGGGGCCCGACACCAAGCCTAGGAGCCTGGATTTCTGAACTCTGAGAGTTAGAGAGAGAGCCTGCATGGCATGTGGGTGGACACACACCTTCACAGTAAGTTAATCAGTACTCTATTGCTGAAGGCCTAACTTTCCAGAACCATCTAGAGTGCAGATCTGGACAGGCAGCCTTAACTCAATGCTTCTTGGCTTTGATTTTGCATTTCATTGTGGGAAAGAGAGAATGATGTCATCTCCCTGCCCTATAAGTAAAGCAAAACGTGCTAATGAGGTCTTCAAGGCCTGTGCTCCAGATGGCAGACCGAGGAGCTCACCAGCCACTCTGAGGTAGCTGGGGGAGTTCCGGGACAGAAATGACTTTCCTGGTGGTGAATACTTATTTTCTGCTTAAGCGGCTATTTCTCCCCCATGCATTGGTGTGTATTTCCTAAGAAGATCGGAGAAGACAGTGATGTGGTCAGAAGATGGTTTTTCATCTCTGAAACTCTGCATGAAGTTTGGGGGCCGTTGTGGGTGTCGACAGACGGAGCTTTAACAGCTGAGTTGGTCATTAAGGAGGGATTGGTGCTTTTCTCATGGAACTGGCTAGTTACCACCATGAAGGCTGTGTAAAGGGTGGCTGCCCTCGTGTGGGTCTGTGCCCCACTCACTCACTATAGCGCAACAACCATGACCAAATGCCAAGCACGTGGATTTTCAGCATCCAGAACTGTGAGCCAACTACACTTCTCTTGTGAATCGCCCAGCACCAGACAATTTTGTTATAGCCACAGATGGTGGATTAATGTGTAGGTTGCATTCAAGTTTTCCCTTGGTTCATTGATTTCTATTTCTAAGCAAATGTGAAATAGTTTAGCATAAATGCATCCATCCCAGATTCTGACAAGTGTCACTTCCAGAAAGTTTTCTCAAAGACAGAAGAAGCAGATGATTAAAGCAAGATCTACAGGCTGAGGAGAGAGAAAACACGCCTCTCGTTCCCTCTGTTTACCTCGTATTGGGAAGGGAGCATCCCTTGGAAGCATCCCCCTCATTTGAGAAAGGAGCATCCCCCAGAAGCATCTCTGCTCCTTTTCTCCCTCTACCTGTTCCCTGGATATTACTTGACCTCCACTTGGGTCTGACAGAGCAAATACAGATGCCAGGAAAGACCGAAAATGAGACAGCAACTAAGCAAGTAGCTAGCAAGCAACAGAAAATGTAGGTCTTTCAGGTAAGCTGGACTGGAGAGATTGCTCTAGAACAAGGGCAAATGTGAGGCTCCTTGAATCTAACTCTAGGGCCATGTATGGGATGCTTGCCACACAGATGAGAAATCTTCGTGTGTGAACCTGCATGGCAGGTCTGGAGGCTATGGACCCGCCTTGGCCTAAAAACAATCGTAGAGGCTTGCTAATTGGAATTGTGATCTGGTAAATGTCTAGGTCTAATCAATCAGGTTGTCAACCTGTCAGTCTTGGAGAGAAGTCATGAGTCACTGTTGTGGGGGAAGTCCCTCAGTGGGCCAGTCAAGGATAGTTAGAGTCGAAGGAGAGCAAGAAGTGACTCTCTCCTCACAGCTTTCCCAGTTACATTCTTGGACCCATCGCTTTACTGATGTATGACTGGATTCTTCAACTCAACTCCTTGATTTGCCCCCTTCCTCCAAACTAAGCCTCATTTCTATAAAACACTGTTCCCTCTTTAAAAAAAAAAACCATAACAATAATATGTAATAAAAAACATCAAAGTTGGACAGGAAAACCCAAGATGCAAGAGTCCCAAGATCAGGCATGAGAATTAGAGACCAATTGGCTCATGGACCCAGGATTCCCCAAAAAACACTAAGCTAAAAGTTATACTGTCTATGCGAGGACCTGCCTCAGACCTGAAAACAACAAACAAATCACTGAACCCTATCACAGTCCTTGAAGATCCCCAAAGAAACCCCAAGTAAACAAACAAAATACAAACCTACAAAACTTCTGTGACTTTTCTTCTACTAAGTACTCTTCACAAGGGAGTGTGTCCCATGACACATTTGTTAAGAGCTATACACAAAACACAAAGGGGAAAAAATGTTAAATTAGAGTGGGCAGATTGAAGGCAACTGGTTACAAATCTTCAAAAATATGGACATTTGGTCAGGATTACCAGATGATAAATTGATAGCTCATGACTGTATTTCTGTTGGCCATTACTGTCAGCTTTAACAGCGTTTGTTAGTACGCTTCATATTATTTACATCTATAGGGCATCCAACATTTATCACCTTTATTATCAAGTGCTCTTGTACTGTTCAAAAGCATCTTGGCTAATTATAGCACTGCCGGGTAGCAAGCATTTCTTGGGAGAACACTTACATGCATGCTGACACTTTCTCTGGAGGCTTGCAGCTTTGCCCTGTCTCATACTCACTGGCGTGTTTCCTCGAAAAGCAGCTACAAAGAGGAACGGTGAGAGAGCCCTCTCCTCCAGCTAGCAGGAGAGCAGCTTGCAGGGTCAGCTGGACTGACTGACTGACTGACTGACTGACTGACTGACGGGCTCACAGGAGACACTGATTAATTAGAAAAGGAAAGTTTTCCCTATAGAAGTTTTATAGTTAATGACAGCACAAATGTATACACAAATCCACATTCACCGTGACTTCTCCGCGCATATGCAGAATGTATTTTTACTGTATTTGACCCTGTTCTCCCCTCCTACTTCTAATAATCTCTTCCTGATCTCAACTGGTCCTTTGTCTAATCCCACATATTCCCTTTCTTGAGTGTGTGTGTGTGTGTGTGTGTGTGAGAGAGAGAGAGAGAGAGAGAGAGAGAGAGAGAGAGAGAGAGAGAGAGAGAGAGAGAGAGAGAGAGAGAGGAGACAGCAGGAGGGAGGGAAGGAGGGAGAAGAGCTGAATCCAAACTTTCTGTAGTAACAGTAATATTAGGAGACAGGAGAATGGTTCTTTTGCCAATTTCTTAGAAATATAATCATTTCCCCACAAATTTAAAATTGCATTTGGCAGTAAGTGCTGATCCTTAGAGCCTCAATATGGAGCAATGAGCCCGGGACCGTCTACCACAGCTGCCTGCGGAGCGGAGGGAGAGAGGAGGAGGAGGAGGGAGCCCTTCTCTCCTGAAGGATGGAGCCTGAACTTGTCCCCATCAAGGCTTCTCTCTGCCTTCTGATTCCCTCCTTGGCCACACTTCTTGCCCTTAAATGACTTCTCAAAGTCAGCTCTGCAAACCCCTGTCCCAGACCTTCCTAGGCTTTTTTTTTCTTTTTTTGACATTTCCTGGATCTTGAGGCCAGCCTCTTATTCAAACAGGCCCACAGCCTTGCTCTCCTATAGCTGCCCCAACCCTAGGCTCAGAAGAACTTCCACTCAGAATTCTGTAGCTCACCCAGGAGTCTAAGAAGAGGACAGTAGAAAATATGCAATGTCAGCACATTTTAAATATTTCTTTTTAACTGTTCTTTTCACTGGAATAAGTTTTTCCTTTAAAGGAAAAAAAAAAAAAAAAAAAAAAAACACCAAACAGTAAATATTCTTAATAAAAACAAAAATAACTTAACTTTGTACAAAAAAAGTAACTTGGTCCAAAACTAATTAGGGGTGTCCCCAATCAAAGTTCAGATTTTACAAACTTGTTGAAGTCTAGCTAAATGGAGATAAGTGCAAGCCACAAATCTCCCTGGACAGAGATGGCTAACAGGGGGTAGGGGGGCTGGGTTGGGTTTCATAAACACAGAAAGCCTATGCTACGGAGCCCACTGACAACAAAATGAATGGTCAAAACAAATAATCATAAAACCAAGACCAAAAGTGGCAGAGCCAGGGTGATGGCATCTGCCTGGCCAGTGAGCCTGGTGCTACAGAATCTAGCTCATGGCATGTCCTGCGAGTCCATCGGTCAGTCCAGCTGACGGTGCAAACTGTCCTGTTCCAAGGCCCTACCTGAGCCTCCCTCATTCACTGCAGAATTATCTATGCTTCTGGGCCCTGGAACTATCCAGAGACAAGGCTGCCTTTGCCTGTGAGACTGTGGTTGTTCAAAATACAGGGACAAACACCAATCACTCCTGTGTTATGCTCTTATAAGGGCAACTTATGCCAGCCTTTGCCCCAAGTGAGGAACGTTCGTACCAAACAGGTTGTCACTGACGTTTTAAGGATGACACAGACATTTTGAGGCCATAGCATTCAGAAGGGCATGTATAAGTATGCCTAAGTACACTCCAGTACAAGCACATCCCTATAGTAACGTTGGATTACATTTTGATGCCACACAGCATCCGCATAACCTCACTCACCTCATTGGTTGCTTGCCTCGTCCTGCATACTCCCGCCCAGCGCTCTATGTTGCTTGCACATAAGCCTGAGAACTGTATTGACAAGCCCCGCCCTCGAGGGCTGCCCTTTCTCCACACCGGTTTCAGCTCTTTTGCTTCCAGAGGCCACACGCATGCGTACTCAGGAGTGCCTGAGACCCAGGACAACTTCATCCAACCCCATCATTGAATTCCCTAGGAGAATGTGGAACTTTAGTAGGCTTACATTGAGATTCCGAGGGGCTGAGATTCCAAGGGGAGCTACGGGAGACCACGCTCACAAATGAGAACTCAGACACCTGCTCTGGGCAGCCCTGGCCCTGCAGCTCCTCCTTTGAATAAAGAAAGCACAGGGCATTCCGGCAGCTGCTATGGTCACTCCTTTGATACTGCCCTAACCTTACGTGCTTATGAATTTGGAATTTTGTGTGTTTTATTGGTTTAAAAGACCGTTTCTCTGTATTGTCCACCAGAGGTGAATTCTATGATCTACTTTAACATTTTTGAAAAAAAAAGAAAAAAAGAAAAAGAAAAAGAAAAAAATTCCTGTGCTCTATTCAGTGAGATGAGTGTAGAGGGCCTGAATTAAGCATGGATTTGGGAGCAAGTCGGATAGCTGATGCGCTGAGGAATGATCCCTGTCACCTTAGTAAGATTAGATTCCCCTGGGGGGTTGATGCCTCTGTGCAGGTAAAAAAAAAAAAAAAAAAGGATATTTCTGGACAGGTTTAACTGAAGATGGAAAATGCACCCCAAGTGTGATAGCACCACCCCATGCTCAGGGGGGTCCCAGAGTCAATGAAAGAGAGAAAGCAACCTAAGGACCAGTGATCACCTTTCTGCTTCTGGACTGCAGCTGTCATGTGACCAGTCACTTGACACTCCTCATTAGGATGAACTGTGCCCTCTGACCACAAGCCCCAGTAAATCCTTCCATCCTCATTTGCTTTTGTCATATGCTTTGTCATAGTGAGGAGAAAAGCCCAGGAGACTCCTGTAGGCTTTGTGCGCAGTGGTACCGAAAGGCTGGGGGTGGAGCAATCTCACCGATGTCAGTGGTGAGAGGCTTAGCACCTTCAGCTGCGTGGCTACAATTCGGAAGCAGAGAGGGCTCTTGTTCCAACTCCATCAGTCTCTCTCTCGGTCTGTCTCTCCCTCCTTTCTTTCTCTTCTTTCCCCCCGCCCCCCATCTTTTCTCCCTTGTTCCTCTCTGCCGTAGCAGCTGTTTCTCTACGGCAGTCATAGACACCTCTACAAACACACAGAGATGTACCAGCCAAAACTTGGTCCTTCAGGGTATAGCTGAGCGCTCTCCCGGCTGCTGGGCCCCAGGATAAACTTCTCGGGCAGGAAGATGGATCATGAGGTAGTTTATTTAGTCACGAGTGAGCCAGGAGACATGGAAACTCAGAAAGCATAGGCGAAAGCGATCGCTTGCAGAAGAGGGAACCATCTGCACCTGGCAGGCCGCTACCAAATCAGAACGGGCTGTAATGGAAAATCCACCTCCGTTCCCCAGCAGGGCTGCCGCCCCCATCACAAGCAGTCCGGGTATTAAGTCTGGCAGTTCTTACAGGGCCTGCCATGCCAGAGAGGTTATTAAAACTGAACTGGAATGGTTTCATAACTCAAACTGGAAACAAGAGTGAGGAAAACGCTAACAACGAAGTGACAGACCAGAACAAAATAAGGCTAGATCTGTGTGCCGTCCGGATCAGGTTTCAGAAGCCTGTTAAAACAGGCTGAAAAGTTAGTTAAATAAATCAAAACGCCAAGCCAGACATCTAACACACCCTTGGATGACGGACCAATGAGAAGAGTCTGTGGTTCGCTTTGTTTACTAAGCGTTACTGTGAGGAGTCTGTGACTCTAACTCCATCCCTTAAACATCTGTTCCATCGGAGGGATTCTCAGTCTCCCGTACTTGCCATTGCGTCAAAGAACTGCGAGGACAATTCCTAGCAGAAGGGCAATCTGGTGGGAAAGAACAGTGTTGGGGAGAAAGATGATGGGGTGCTTTAACACAGTCATCAAGAGTGAAGGTCAAATCCTTGCTGGGAAGATGCACAATAGCACATCTCAAAACATTGGCTACAATTTTGGAGGGCTTGAATCCCACCCTACCCCCACCCCACCCCTGCCGCCCCGACCCTGATGCCTGCATAGCATCTTCTGCACTGTGAAAGCCAGTCGGCAGAGAGGAAACATCCAAGTGGGTACCAGTTTGGTTTCTCCAAGTCCTGCACTCAAAGTGTGTGCTGTCTTCAGCAACAGGGTCTTACAGCTACCCTCTGGCAGGTAACTAAGAGCAGTGGCAATGACCTAAATTGTTTGGGGGAATCAAGCTGCGGAGGCCAGGTACTGACTCCTGGCCCTGAGTTTTATGTGTGTCAATTATGCTTTTGAGAAAAGCATTATTCTCTGTGTCATAGGGTGACTCTGTTTAAGCATATGTGTGTGTGTGTGTGTGTGTGTGTGTTGTGCATGTGTGCGTGCATACGTGCATGTGTATGCATGTGTGTGTGTGTGTTAGTTTATAAGATAGTAGGTTTCCATTTAGCTTTGTCAAACATTCTAAGTAACAGTTATCTCTTCCTCTCCTCACTCTCTTCTACCCTTCCATATAATTGCATGAATGTTAGGGGCGGGTAACCAATCATTTTCTGATTAAATTTAGGAGCTGTTCCACAGGAGGGGTGTGTGTGCATACCTACTGCTGTAGAACTTGCCCAGAAGCCATGGCCAGAGCATTCACAGGGCCCACTACCATCATTTCACTAAATGGACACAGCATCATATGGCCATCTAAACACGTACCTCTATATCCATCAATTAGTGAAGCACTCAGAATTCATCAGAGAAGTTTTGTTGTGCGGCGGATGGTGGTTAACACAGAAGAACCCACAGGTAATCAGCGTGCAATGAACAAGTGACTGTGCAGCGCTCAAATCAAGTCAGTCGATATTCCAACACACACCAGGGAGGAGGCACACAAGCCCCCACCCCTAACTCAGGAACTGTTGGCATTTGGTAGCTTCTGCCATGAGTGGAGTTAGTTTTATGTAGGCCGGGGCCCCTGGTAAGTCGACCATGCTCCAGTGCATGCCCCTCCCACATGGTACACATTCATGCATGCACGCAGGCAAAACACCCATGCACGTGTAAAAAAAAAATGTGTTAAAAAAATTTTAAAAACCAACCTGTCTAGCAGTTGAGTGCATATCTGGACCAGCAGTGTCTCTCCATCCCTTGCCTTCTCTATGTCACCCAGAGAGACCAGTACCCACAGAGGAATCTTGTTCCTGAACTACCGGTAGTTTCCCATGTGGCTCATGCACAAGCCAAAAAGGTGGCTCTAATCCCAGTGGGCACCAAAACCGTGCAGGAAACTTTAGATAACAAACATGTCTGGGCTCTATTCCCACCAGTTAGCTTTGGGTTGGACTAGAGTGTGGTCCAGCCAGGTATGGAGGCTGTCTCTATTGCCTGCTGCTGTCCCATCACACCGTAAACAGAGACACTGGCCTCGCTTCCATGTTCTTGCCAAGGACCTACTTCTCAGGCTTACTCTCTTTCTCAGGTGCCCTCCATTCTGCCTATCTCCTCCACAGATGCTTGTACCTATGACCTACGGTCAGAATTAGCCCAGTCGATATAGTATAGCAGAAGAGTGACCAATTCAAGGGTTCTGACCTAGTGGAACAAGCTCATTAACTTGCATAGCTTCAATTTCTTTTTATAAGAATTCTTTTTGTGTGTTCCTTTTAATATTCTTTTTCATAAACAGCTCCTGAGAGGTAACTGGGGTGATTACAGAAGTAACTGGGATGAGAACAGAGAGGCAACTGGGGTGAGTGCAGTGAGGACAGGAGGCATCCTGATGGGATGCTTCTGGTCAGCAAACATTGTAAGTCCAGAAATTGAAGTGAGCACCAAGAAGGCCCACCATGTCTAGGGGCAGGGGGCGGGGCTTGTGTCTCAGTTTTATCCACATAGAGTTTCCACTAAATGCCACAAATGTGTCTGCAAAGATTTGAAGACTATTTATTTACTATTTTAACTATTATGCTGTTAGCAAATATGCTCACAATCTTTCAGAAGCCAAAGAGTAAAAGTTTGGGGTTTTTAAAAATTGTAGATTTGTGTCCATGGTTTAAAAATGAAAAGACAGTGATAGACCAAGAAAAGCAGTTTTTATGTGGAAACTCACTTCACATTTTTTTTAAAAAATTACATTATCGAGATCCTAAGTAAATTTTAAATGTTCTCTCTACCATTGTTATAATATAAATATGACGTATTCCACGTGGACTCATGGCTGTTTAGAAATTGCAAGACCCAACCTACCATAGGATCCAGGGTATAAAAATCAAAAAAGTAATTTGAAAGAGCAGAAAACGGAAAGATTTCATCTACACCCACAAGCATGAAGCAGAGAGCAAACTGGCAACGAGGCAAAAGCTTTAACCTCTCCAAGTCTCTCTCAACAATGTTCTTCAGCAAGCATACCCATCTCTACAGCTTGTACAATCAGTGCCACGCTAACTGGGGACCAAATAAGTGTTCAAATGTCTGAGCCCGTAGGGTAGGGGCACCTCGTTCAGACCACCTCAGTCTGTTAGAGCTAAGATGGCACATCCACATTCTCCAGATGATCAAGACTTCACTACAGAACCTAGAGTCTTCTACGTGGGGCCTCGGGGTCATTTTTCTTTCATATTTCCTTCCAATGCCGACATTCTTTGATTTTGGAATAGGAACGTCTATTATGTGTGGTTCGGTATTGGATGTATATGGAAAGCGCGTAACTTTCTTAATTGACTTTTGTACAACTTCATGGTTCAGAGGTCTCTTTTGTTTAGAAGCCACTGGCTTCTTTCAACATTAAACTACTAGAAATATTTAAAGGCTAAAGAGGAAAACTCAAATAATGTGAGATCCCAAAGCAGTGACTTAAGGAGCAGTGAACTGTGCAGACAGTAGAACCAGCTACTCCACAGAGGCACTTGTCTGGCTCACGGTCCTATTTCAGGGCTCTTTAAATTGTTTGAGAACTTCAGACATTCATATGTTTAGGTCAAGTCTACTTTCTACCCCTTATCCTCCAAATCCTCCCCATCCCTGACACCACTATTCCTTCCAATTTCATGAGCTCTTTTAAAAAAATCTCACTGAGTAGACTTAGTGCCACCTAGATGTGCGTGGGTGTGGAATCATCAGTGGGCTTATGGGTAGCCTGGCAGGTACCTCATTCTTAAGCAAAACTGACTCCCACCCCAACTCCCCCACCCCCACCCCCCACCTCCTCACAGTCATCAACTACCAATAGCTCGTTAGCTAGGAATGAGACTTTATCATCACCACCCCATTTATGTTAGGATTTTGTGTGTCTTCATCTTTTTTTTAAACTTTTATTGATTGTCTACGATTTACACATCATTCACAGCAATCCCACTCATCTCCCCATCCCCTCATATCTGCCAACTTCCCTTGCAAGCTCCCCCCAGTAAAATAAAACAACAAACAAACAAAAATGTTGTCACAAAAGCTGTAGCTGTATCACCCAGTATAGCCTTTTGTCCACACATGTTTACTTTCAAATGTGCATTGCGATGAGTCATGGGTCTAGTTTGAGGCTTACACCATCAATATCAGATCTGGGACTGCTCTCAGATATCCCATTGCTGCCATCATGGAGATTCTTAAGCTTCGGATCTGCAGGACCAGCCCCTTCACATGTTCCAGGAGGTCATAACACGGGGTAGATGTTGGGGTGAGGCTGACTCAGAGCCCTGGATCCGGGACTAGAAGTAGCTGAGTTAGTCAGCCTGTCAGCTCTCCTGCTCCCTAGTACTCAGGGCAGGGCCAGCTCTCCTGCTCCCTAGTACTCAGGGCAGGGCCAGCTCTCCTGCTCCTGTGTCCTCGGGGCAGGGCCAGCTCTCCTGCTCCTGTGTCCTCAGGGCAGGACCAGCTCTCCTGCTCCCTAGTACTCAGGGCAGGGCCAGCTCTCCTGCTCCTGTGTCCTCAGGGCAGGGCCAGCTCTGCTGCTCCCTAGTACTCAGGGCAGGGCCAGCTCTCCTGCTCCTGTGTCCTCAGGGCAGGGCCAGCTCTCCTGCTCCCTAGTACTCAGGGCAGGGCCAGCTCTCCTGCTCCTGTGTCCTCAGGGCAGGGCCAGCTCTCCTGCTCCCTAGTACTCAGGGCAGGGCCAGCTCTCCTGCTCCTGTGTCCTCAGGGCAGGGCCAGCTCTCCTGCTCCCTAGTACTCAGGGCAGGGCCAGCTCTCCTGTTCTGTCTTCATCTTACATCACATCTTTGAACACTAATTTTACAGTGTAATCAGACAGGAAGACCTCTAAGCTGGGAATGTGGGTCATAGCCCTTGTCAGGTGACCCTGAAAGAAATAGTTTATACCTTTCTTTCACTTACTCATCTTTACACCGGGCTAGTAACATCAAATTGATTAAACAGACGTGCCTATGTCTTTTTGGCCATTAAAACAAAATGGCTGCTTCCAGGTAGGGAAGAGCAAGCAAGTGTGGATGTGCCAGAACTTCAGAAGGTAGTCAGTGATGCTCATAAAGCAGGAAGGGAACACAAGAGGTATGTGCAGTTGTTGGGGAAACCCACCAGCAGCGCCCAAGGTAGCTAGTGTTACAAGGCAGAATGGACTTCTGGTTATCCTAGCTGGCTGAGGAGGTGAGTGTAGTTTCATTCAGAACTAACTGCAGAAGGATCTCCCCTCATTAACTTCTCTCCTGTGGACTGAGAACCTTCCCTAGAGATAACCATTAGCTTCTGTTTGGGGTTGTCCTCAACCCCAAACAGTGGTCTATGTACACAGATGTCTACATAAATATGTAACAACTTTATGGCAGGAAGCTAAACTTCACAAATAAATGACTTAGACCTTGTGAATATGTTTTAATCTGATTTCAAGCTTTGGCCACCATGAACTATGTTCAAGCATCTTTTATCTGTCCGTTACAAAATCCTGTCTTTCTGAGTTGAAATTCACAGGATTTTCTTTCTCTATTCATACTTGGCGTCAATGCAGTGGTTTTTCAACCTCCCTACTGCCTTGACCCTTTAATATAGTTCCTCATGTTGTGGTGACCCCCAACCGTAAACGTATTTTCATTATACTTCACAACTGTAATTTTGCTGGTTATGAATAGTAATGGAAATAGTAATGGAAATCGCTGATGTGCAGGTACCTGATATGCAACCCTTGTGGAAAATTAATGGGTTGTGACCCACAGGTTGAGAACCACTACAAAAGCCCTCACTGTGTGCAGTTTTAGTCCCTGTTGATTCTTTCCATCAGCAATGCTTGTTATGAGTTGAATAAGACCTTGACAGCTTTCACTGGGGGTTTCAGAAAGTCCATGAGGAAAACCAAATTGACTCCACCCTCCTCGCGCTTTTGGTGTTTTATGGTGTGCGGCCCTGCATGTTCCTGTTCCTACTGCCGTGGGGCACAGAGCCACAGAAGCAGTTTGAGGGACAGTTGGTGACAAATGAGAAGGAGACATGAGTCAGTCCTGCCATGAAGACACGTCTGTGTGTTGGGGATGCCGGCTTACTGGCAGAGGACACTGGAGTCACTCATAACGGTGGTTCCTGTTCCCTGTGCCTCTCCATTGGCACATTTCACTGAACAGTGAGTTTCAGGCTCTGAGACGGACTCACCTGGGCCACCGTACTCTGGTACATACACCACTCATCTCAGAAATGCCCCTATTTTCTTTAAAACCAGGAAGTAAAAACAACTGTTAGGTAGAAAGAAAAAGTTTTACATATAATATGTATAAATTCTTTATACTAATGAAGTCATATACCATTTTAAATAAAAACTTAAAAAAGAATTCTAGATATATAAAAGAGATTTACAATGGTGGAAGGTTTATGAAAGTGAAATTACAGGCCTCCTGGGGTCAAAAACCTAGTACAGTGGTCCCTAGGAGGTAACAGTCTCTGGCAGGATAAAAACAGAGCCTGCTTGCTCAGAAATACTCTGAGTTTATGCGGCCAGCATCTCCTCATCTTCTTGCTATGAAAAGAAGTTTAAATACTAGACCACCTTGGTGGAATCCAGCCTCTGACTGCCCTGGTCCTGGCTGGCCCTAGTGAATGTAGCCATTGCATCAACTCCACTCCCACCCCAACCCCTGACCCCCTCCATCAACCCTTCCTCCTGGTCCAGGCCAGCTGAGACACAGAGGAACTAGCCACTATACTAGGTCTTTCATCTGGGTATCACTTCTTTCTATCTCATCACTTACCCCCAGAACTTCAAATAGATGATGCTATGGACGAGACCTCCACAGCACCAGGAAAGCGGGAACTGAGGTAGAACTGGGCTGGTTAAATGCAGGGCCAGACAGACAGCTGAGCAAGGAAAGGAGTTTGCAGCACAGCCTGGCTGCCTGAATTTGTTCCCTGGAGCATATATGGTGAAAGCAAAGTCCATTCCCAAGAGAAAGTTGCCCTCTGAGCTCCTCATGTACACCATGGCACACAATTAACCACACGCACAAAATTAAAATGTGAGACAGGTTTTTTAATGCCATATTGGAGATGTATTACAGAGGGTCATTTGCCTAGCTGTGCGTAGTCTGTGTTTAGCTCTCAACACACACACACACACACACACACACACACACAGAGAGAGAGAGAGAGAGAGAGAGAGAGAGAGAGAGAGCTCTGTGTATCATCTCACAAAATTAATTTGTTTCTGTCGGATAAAATTTCTGTGAAGAGTAAAAGAGCAGGGTTTTTTTTTTCTCTCGTGAGACAGCATCTCACTATACAGCTCAGATTAACCTCAAACTCCCCATCAGCCTTCCCCAGCCGTACCAATGCTGGGACTCCTGCCAAGTACCAGCATGACTTCTCCAGAGGGGAACCCAAAGTACCTCCCCTCCAAGTCTGTTCCCCACTTTCTCACCCCTCTGCAGTGCCTCTTACCCCTTGCCCAAAGCTCAGACATCTAGATAGAAATGTTAAGGGCCAGTGACAAAATCTCCTCTCTTTGGACTGGGTCACACTAGCTCCTTATGATGTCTCTGCTAAGCCCAAGGATCTGGGCTGGACAATTTCTGCTTGTGTCTTTCGGGAACAGCAGACCCATTCTTCTACCTCCGCCACTCTTTCCTTTCTCTTTTCTTTTTAAAAAGGGCACCATTCTAAAGGGCCCACCCCCATGTTGAGGCCTGCTTCCTCCCTCTGAGGTGACAGCCAGAGGCAGTAGCTATCCACTGGACCTATTAGAGCGGTCACATTCTTTCCGTCTCCGAGTCGTTATGGACATTCTAACTGCTTAACACTCCCTGTTCTTGCACAGGCTCTATACTATAGACATGGCCTTGAGAGACTTACCCTTAGACCTTTGATTACATCACAGCTTGGCAAATTTGGCCTTTTTTTTTTTTTTCCCTACCACTTGGAAGCAAGAGTTTTGTTTTGTTCAATAAATAAATGAATATGTAGCTCCCTTTACAGGCAGGCAATAGAAAGACTGGGAGAGAGGGGGTTCCCCCACGATTAATGAGCTGTTTGTACTTGAGTTGAGATCAGTTGGGCAATTCAGATATCCTGTGGATCTGCGACCTCACACTGAGCACCCCACAGGAGCTGTGGTGTGGAACTGTGATGTCTTAGGTCCTCAACCAGACGGTACTGATGACATTTCTGGGAGCCAAATACTGTTTCGAGAGTAACACGTTGCACTATGTGTGCGTTGTTTCCTCTCCACTGCTCCAGCACATTAAGAAAGGAATCCGTGTCATCTGCAGACTATTGATGCTTCTGCTCACACAACTGGCCACTTAGAGGATGAGCAAGGTGCTTCATAAGTAAGCTTTCTTCTACTGGATGATCGCAAGGTACACACCATGATTTTATCCCTTACTACCCTGCCTTGGAGATAGCCTATATAAATAATTTAATTTTAGAGTCATAGAAATCTTGAGCAGAAAACGGACAGTACCCATGGGTCTCCTGAATCCCACAAAGCCCCTTAGTAGACTGGGTTACTTATTACACACAATACTGTCGCCTAGACTCCGTGGTTCCCATGAAGTTTTTCCACCGGCTGTGTACATGTGATGACTTTTGATGGATATGTAATCACAGGTACCCATCCTTGTGGGGACCTGGGGTTAGTCTTCCTGCTTGCAATAGTTTGCGTGTAAAGTATCCTGTGAGGGCTAGGGTTAAAAGCCTGCTCTGCAGAAGGGATGTTGGAAGGCAGTGGCACTAAGCTGGAGGAAGTTAGGCCATTGATTGATTCGTACTTTTGAGAGGGATATTGTGATATCAGTTACTTCTTGACAGCTGTGGGGTGAATATATCTCCTGTGCCATGTGCTCCCACCATGAGGCACCAAGGGTCACAGCTCCAAAGCAATATGGCCAGGTGGCTATAAGCCTACATTAATTTTTCTTATCATCATCATCATCATTTATTGTGGAAGCTGTGTATATGTGGGCAAGTGTGTCTTGGTGTGCCTGTGGAGGAGAGAGAACAACCCTGTGGAGCCGGTGCTCTCCTCTCACCTTTACATGGGTTCCAGGGGTCAAACTCAGGGCACCAGGCTTGTGTGGCAAGTGCCTTTACCCACTGAGCTGTCCTGATGTCACTGAACCTACATTTCTGACTCCATATAACCCAAATAAACTGTTCTTTCTTTTCATTTAATTATCTTGAGTATTTTGTTAAAGGGATGGGATGCTGCCTGATAACTCCCCTCCCCCGCCTCCTCTGCTCCTTTCTTTCATTCGTTACTCTGGACGCGGCTCACTGTCACCACAATGTTGCTTTCTCTAGTGCACTGCATAGTGGCGGTCACAATATATATATATATATATATGTATATGTATATGTATATTGTTTTCAGGCCAGAATCTTTCGTTTTGTAATATGAATGGAATTCTCTTGCATATCTTTTCTTGGTTTGATCAATCATTTCTCTTTATCACTAAATAGCACTGCACCATCTGCTTGTGAAAGAATATTTACCCATTCACGCACTGAAGAACATCACGACTTCTCTGAATATCAGCAATTATGGATAATGAGGCTGCCACAGCCATGTGTAAAATTTTAGCTGGACAGATTCATATTCTTTTTTTTTTTTTTTACAACTGTATCATTTCACATTATGAAGATATGTCGTACATTTTCTACCTTTAATGAACATTTAGGCTATTCCCAGGCTTTTCGCCTACAAACGATGTTGTGATGCACAGCCTCAGTAAATGTATTCTTAAGATAAATTCCTATGAGTGGAATTTCCGGGTCAAAGGGGACAGGCATGTCATCATATTGATGTATATTTCTAAATTGACCTCCACAGAGGTTGTATAAATGTACCCTCCCCGGCAGCGTGTGGGAGCCCTGATGTTCCGTGGATTCTGTTATTCTTTCCCCATGAAACCCCTCCCCAGTCATACCTTCCCACGGCCCTGCAGGAAGGGCAGACCAGCTCTCTGTTGGACCAATGCAAACCAGCTGCATGGTTTTTTGTTTTGTTTTGTTTTGTGTGCATTGATGCTCTTGGTCATGAATTCAATGACACTGGAGAGCGGAAGTTCTTCCCAAAGCATCTTCCGTTAAGGCTCTTCCAAAGGCGTATGTACTACTGCTGATATAGTTCACGAAGATGACAAGTTTTAGAAGACAAAACCAGCTACTATATATCTCCTAAGAAGTTCCCAGTGATTCAAGCCTGGGCGTTCACAGTGTCAAGGTTCTTTGAGTATTTTCATGACAGTTGCTTCTTGGGGATTGTGGGTAGACTCTACGCACACAAACTTCCTTCGTCTTTTAGAATGGAGTATGCTTTGTTATGAATATATGGCAATTCTTGAGTTTTTTTAAAAACCCATAAATCTAATAAAAAAAAATATCTTGGAGTCACCGATGAGACCACAGAGTAGTAACATGTGAGTCAAGTAATAATGATAAATCAGCAAGAAATTCTGAAAGCGTCGGAAATGTATTGGGCTGCTATTTACTGTGCTCTGGGCACCATGGCAAGAAACGGTAGAAGCTGTATTTCATTGAGTCTTCTGAGTTTTATGAACTAGATATTATGGTACCTATCAGATTCATATAGGCCCAGAAGGAGCATATTGTCACCTAGGTAATAGAGATTCGATATTAAAAAACAAAACAAAAACAGATGAGAGCATGAGGTAGTGTGAAAGTTAACACGGTCAGTCAGCTGTACAGTCCACCCCGGATTCTCAGCTCTCTGTGCTGAACTATAGAGTGGCAGGTACTGTATCTGATAAGATGCTTAGCATTCTTTACGATGGCCACAAGGGCCAAAGAAAGGCTCCTGCCTTTGTTCTTCTGGCAGCTATTAGCCATAAAGGGGAAGATTTGGATTGGGTCTTTTTATGCCCATCCACTTAGGTGCACCCATTGTTCAACTGTATTGTTCAACGTCCTGAGAGGCAGCTTCTCTCCTGTGGGAATCTTAAGTGGTTGCCTGTATCCTGTAAGTGTTTTTATTTTATTTTATTTTGGTCTAATCACTGTAACTAGCCCAGGAGGCTTGTTTTCAACTAGAAGTAAAATGGCATACGTCATAAGGCTTTACATTGGGAGGAAAAGAAGTCAGTTGGAACTGCTTTCTTTCGATAACAGTTGCATAAGAGAAAGCATTCCATGTTTTATAGACTTCTGCAGGCCTCTCAATGCATTACTATCCATACCTCGCACAGTTTACCATCAGCTTCTAGTGAGTTCTTTCATGTGCTTGCTTGCTGATAACCCATGGCCCACCCCTGGTTAGCCAGTGAGGTACGGAAAATCTGTTACCCACACGAATAATTATAGAAAACAAAAAGAAAACATTAATCCTTGGCCTCTGAGCTGCGAAATCTGAAGTCCAGATGTGAAACGAAAAACTCAGGAGATTATAAGAAGGGAAAGAGCCAATGTTCTGACCACCAGGCATTCGATAAAAACTACCTGAGCTTGAAGAAGAGGGTAAAAGGAAAGTGCTGCTAAGGGATCTGAGTGCCAGCTGCACTGTCTCTTCTCTGAAGTTCAGAGGCATGTGGAAGGAGCAAGGTGAGAATGAAAGAGACCTGGGCAGAGCCTGGCACCGCCAACAGGATCAGAGCTCTCTTACACTGGGCAGATGGGACAGTATTGGACTAAGGCGAGCAGAGGAGTGGGCCCTGGCAAGAGAGCTGGATGGAGGCAGCTACAGAAAAGAGGGATAGTGAAGATAACAGTGAGCTTTAAGCATCTTCACTACGGGCCCCAGAGGGAGGCAGAAAGATCCCACCAGTCTGCTCGTGGGGAAACAGAGCTCTAGGATTTTTGCTAGTGAGTGTCAGGGCACCCACGTAGCTAGGAGTCTTACACCGGCTGCTCTGTGCACAGAAGGCAACAGCAGTTGACAAATTCACTTTGGGAAGACTTAGAAATTCTTAAGCTACTGTCAGAGGTGTGCAATGGCTAAGATTAGGTTCCATCTTTAGGGAAAGCAGAGACAAGGAAAGACTTTCTTTAAGAGACATTCACAGATGGGGTCTCTGGAGAGTTTTACCGGGGATGTGTGCACCCTATGAAGGATGAGATGCCCTCCCTTGGGGAGAGAAATGGCAGGGAAGTGAACAAAGAAGCATCAGCCCTGCAAGTTGCATAGAACACACAGAGAGGTGAAAGCTGTTTCCTGAGATTCATCCCACAGACTCTTCCGTATGAGCAGCACTGCACAGATGAGACCTATGTTGCTTTGGGTCTGGTCATACTTGATATCCATGTTCTAAGCTCCGCCCCCCGGCACTTTTTTTCTAAACCAGAGCACTTAAGAGAATGAAATCCATACCAAACTATCATTAAAATCTTGTCTGAATCTCTCTCTCCTCTCTCTCTCTCTCTCTCTCTCTCTCTCTCTCTCTCTCTCTGCCCCTCTACCCCAGCACATGTACAAAGCCTACAAAAATCCACACAGTAGTAGAAGATCCTCACATACCTGTCTCTCAACTGCAACAGTTATTAACTCAGCCTTGTCTCATTTATATCATAACCCATGTCCACATCCTATATTATTTTAAAGCACACCCCTGAAAACTAATCATACACCCTTGCTCATATTGTCTTAAGTATATATGCCTTAAACACAATTCTTTGGAACAAACGGAAAACTACAATGCCGTTATTAAATTGAAATATTAAAACTGGGCGTGTGACACCCACTTGCAATCTTAACATTGAAGGCAGGGCAGTAAGAGAAACAGTCTGAGGCTAGGCTGTCCTATCTAATGAGATCCTGTCTCAGAAAGAACGAAAGATATTAAACCAGCTCTTTAGCAATGTCAAAAATACTGCTTAAATTTACAGTTAGTCTAACTTTTCCAACTTTACATATTTTTTATTTCCCAGATGATGACATCTGCTGAAGGTGGTTGACAGAGCTATCCAGTCTCTGAGTGTATCCTTTCTGCTTCCATGCCCCCCTCACACATAATTATTGCTTAAATAACCCTGACCCTGTGACATGTAGAACTTCCCACAGTCTGTGTTGTCTGATTGCATCCCCGGGGCTTTGCTGTTCTGTCTGTCCTCTGGGTTTCCTGTCTTTAGATCCAAGAGTCTTAGCCAGATGTTGACCCTCATCTTTGTTTTGTTTTGATTTTTTTCTTGGTCGAGGGGGAGGGCAAAAACTTCGTGTGTACTGGTAGCTTTTCCAACAGGTCAATCATACTTGGTTGTCTCTCTCTTTAGTATAACCAGCATCTATTTGTAAGAGTCTTATTTTCATGTAGCTCCTTCATGTATTAGCCACAATAATCTATATAAAAAAAAAAGTACCACCCCGCCCTGAGATACCTGATGGTACTGTTTATTTCATGGAAGTCAGATAAACTCTTTGTTTTCAAAAGAAAGGGTTGGTTCTTGCTAATAGTGACTAATTGGCTATTTTTGCTTTGCAGGGTCATTATGAATCTCATATTTTGATGTGCATTTGATGCATCTTTAACTCATTATAGCTCTTTATGTATGCCCAAAGCTTCCTGCCTTTGCTATGGTAGCCCTTAGCTTTGGTTTCTGTGTCCTTCAACACAACCTCAGGATCTGACATGATCATCGTGCAAGGCTGCCTGGAAAGAGGGGTTTTCTGTGAGGCAGGACTTTCAGTATCGAGGTGAGGTAAGTTGAGGAGGACAAACTGGAACAAGCCTGCCACAGTCACCCCACTGGTCTTTCTGCTGACTTGAGTAATATAAGGAAATCTAAGCTCACCCTATGCATTTCCTGCCTAAGATTAAGATTTAGCTGTTTCTCTGAGAACAATTGGTTCCTCTAACAAAAAAGTAGATTTAAAGAACTTGGTAGTGGCACAAGCCTTTAATCCCAGCACTTGGGAGGCAGAGGCAGGCAGATCTCTGTGAGTTCGAGGCCAGTCTGGGGTACAAAGTGAGTCCAGAACAGCCAAGGCTACACAGAGAAACCCTGTCTTGAAAAAACAACAACCAAAAAAAAAACCCAACTTAATCTGATGGCTTCCTTTAAGCACCAGGTTTTGCTCTTATATAATGTTGTGTTTGGATGGTTGTAGGGAACATGCAAACGATGCTTACAAAGCAGGAGGCCTGGGGTGAACTCTCACCGTAGTCACAACGCTAGCAACATATACACCATCTCAGGGAGGGCCCCACGCACTTAGTGGGGAGCTATAGTGAGAAGTTTGGCTTCTTTTAAAACCTGTGTATGTTACATGAATATGTTTTTATTTTAATCCCAGGTGTGGGATATGAGGCTGCTTCAGGTTGACCACAGCAGGCAGCTATGATTTGCCTCATGCCCTGTCAGGGGTCTGATTCTGCCAGCTGAAGATAGTTTACATTTGAAATTCTGGGGACTCTTGAGAAGGCACCAAAAAAAAAAAAAATGTCAGATCCCTGAGAGACACGGTGGCTGCTGCTCCCCTTGCTGCTGCCCCTGAGCCTGCTGGTCCCTGCTGCCGCTGGTTCCTGCTGCTGCTTTTGCTGTTTGCTGAATTGCTGTTAGGAGATATTCCAACAATGAAGATCGAACTCACTCCAGTCTAAAGAGACCGATGCTCCATTCCCTCTATCTTTCCTTCTTACCTAGTGTTGGGAGGGGCTGGAATGGATAGGGGTGGTGTAGGGAGGTAAGAAAAAGAGCCCAATAAAGTAGTCAAAAAGCCTGTGAGCTTTGGTAAAGAAATACAGATGGGGCAGGGACTCTTTAGACATACGCTATATGGTGTCTGTGAGCTGGGATGTATTCTGTGCACTTTGTTATTTTTAAACCTTAAATTCAAACCATCAGTGCATCAGACCTTTCAAAAAAACAAGGCTGAACAGTTGGACCTGAAACCATTTGTAAAATGCCTTAAGATGTCTGGTTTTGACACGTGAAAGGCCCATGTTTCTGGTAAGTCTCTTAGCTTTGTTACATATTTGGAAGGTGAGGGGAAAGAGTTTGATGCACAATAGGCGAAAAAATGGTATATGAAAAGAGACTCCAGAAAAAAACCTATTATCAGAAACAGGCAAAAATAAGCAATAGTGAATCCCTTGAAAGATGTCGGGATCCATTGTAGATTCATCAATTGTAAGTTATACTGGCTAGCCATGAATGTCCCTTCCATGTGGCTTATTCATCTGAGACGATCTTGGCCGCTAGTTGTAGCAAGGCCTCGTGCTTGTGGTGTGCACAAAAGAGAAACAGATCAAAGAATTCTTGTTCTGCGAACCATTGCAAACAACTATAAAGGGTCAGATGAGTTCCGTCCTGTCATGCACGCCTTTCAAAGAGCATAATGCTTGACATATGTGAGCCCATTTGCACTGATGCTGCCCCTGATGGCCTAAGAAAAAGCCAGGGTTGACTGTACTCACAAGAAGCAGATCCTCTTATCACCAGCCCACAAATACTGCACCAGGATGCTTTCATCACTGAGCACTCTCCTCAAACACTGAAGACTAGCCTGAGTACTGGTGTATCATGGTACATTTTATCAGAGGGTTTTTAATGCAGGAATTGAAAGGAAGAACATTACCAAGAAATAATTATTTCAACAAACATAGGCCAACCTCATAGTCTCTTCTCAATCAAGCACTGTTTTCTGAACAATGCTTTGAGCCCTCACAGTGGTGACTCCTTCCATGTTCTTCCCAAGGGAGAACTCTCTTTAGTTTCGAGGTTTTGATTATCTCTTTTTATTACTATTTATAGTTTGTTTTCATTAAGCTCATTGTGACATCTATTATGAATTTCTTTATTGAGGTTTTTAAAAAAAGATTTAAGGTAACATAACTTAGAAAAGGTTAGTCAAATTTAATTACTATTTATCCAGTTTGTGTGTGTGTGTGTGTGTGTGTGTGTGTGTGTGTGTGTGTGTGTGTGTCACCGCATGCATACAACTTGGAGGTGAAAGAACAACTTTGGGGAGTCAGTTCCCTCCGTATACCTTCATGTAGGTCTTAGGGTTCGAACTCAAGTTGTATTAGTCTTGCACAATAAGCCCTCACCCCCTAACCTCATAGCCCGCCCCAGAGGATACAGTCTTAACCTTGGGCATACATCATTAAGTCAAAACTAAGATGCTTATATGCATTTCTCTTGGATATCTGTATCTTTACAATTATAAAATGATAATTTCAGCCTGGCTTATCCTTGCTCATTTTTGTTACATGATAAAAGAAGTGAACTGAAGACTGCCCAATTCACTCCACATTCCAGTAGCTTCTGCTGCACGACCGCCATTTGATATTTGAGGTGCATTTCCATTAAAATTAGAGCTTCCCTATAGATGTCCTTTCTCTTTATAAAACATTCTTCATCTTTTAATATTTTTGTCTTTAATTTTCCATAAACTAATGTCTTGATATACTCTGGTTGCTACTACAAAATGTTTTAGACCAGATAATTCACAAACAACAGACATTTTGCCGCTCATGGTTTCAGAAGCTGAGGACCTCAGGATTAAGGCACCAGTGGATTCAGTTTCTGGGGGACCCGTGTCACATAGGTGGGCTCTTCTGGGTCCTTATATGGCAGAAGGCCAAGTGGGTTACCTCAGTCATTTTTATCTGGGCACTAATCTCATTTATGAAGGCAGAGTTCTCCCAACCTAGTATCAAAGATACCGCCTTGTCATAACGTCACCTTGAAGGTTGTACTTAAATGTGTGGATCTGGAAGGAAATAAACCCTCAGATGTAGCAACTAATGCTATCAGGAGACCTTTCTGTTGATTATTGACTGCCTTGCTCCATCACTGGCCTGTGTAGTGCCTGGGTTCTCAACCCTCCTAACCCTCGAACCCTTTAATACAGTTCCACATGTTGTGGCAACCTCCAACCATAAAATTATTTTTGGTGTTACTTCATAACTGTAATTTTGTTACTGTTATGAATCTTAATGTAAGAATCTGTGTTTTCTGATGGTCTTAGGAGACACCTGTGAAAAGGTTGTTCAACCCTCAGAGAGGTATTGGCCCACAGGTTGAGAACCACTGGCATAGCATTTATTTGATGGTGCACTGCAGTTCAAGTTTGAGTCATTTTTATCCCAGTAGGTTTACATTTTTGATATGAAAACTGGCCAGAAGTGGATTGTCTTTAGTTACATTTGCCCTTCATAATGCTATGCATACAAATTAAAGACTTGTTTATTCATTTCTCTCTGTCATCTTGCGGTTATTATTGCATGTGTGGTTTTGCTCTGATAATGCTAAAGGCATGCAGTGTGTTCGGGTCCCCTTCACCGTGACCTTGAACCTTTATATACTGTTCTATCATGTCTTATTTCGTGTGTGTGTGTGTGTGTGTGTGTTGTATAGTATTTGATGACTTAGTACAAAGAGGAAAGAAATCACTACATTACATGGATCTCAGCCACCTATCTTGTACCACCCATCATGGCTTATTACAGCTGCCCACACTGTACACTCAATCATGGCTCTTTCTGTCATTATGTTCCTAGTTGCTGGCTTATGGTTTAACTGGCAGGTTGAGGAACCAAGTTACCAAAGAAGCTCTTGCTTGATGGCCTTTTTCCTTTCCCCCTCCCATGTCCGGCCAGCCCATTATTTTTTAAGTTGTGTGCTATTCTGTAATCACAGCTCCCCCAACTGCTCCATCCTATTTCTGTATGTGGCAGATGCAGTGCTCTCTCTCTCTCTCTCTCTCTCTCTCTCTCTCTCTCTCTCTCTCTCTCTCTCTCTCTGTAGCCATAGCTGCTCCCTTCATCACCCATATTTTCTCACTTTTAATTTGTTTCACCATCCCATATATATTTTTTGAAAGATGCTCTTAAGTATTTTATAGAGCAGAAAAAGACATAGGGAAAAAAGAGATGTGTGTGTGTGTGTGTGTGTGTGTGTGTGTGTGTGTGTGTGTGTGTGTGAGAGAGAGAGAGAGAGAAAGAGAGAAGAGAGAGAGCGAGAGAGAGAGAGACGAAGAGAGAGAGAGAGGAGAGATGAGAGAGAGAGAGAGGAGAGAGAGAGAAAGAGAGGGAGAGAGAGAGGGAGAGGAGAGAGAGAGAGAGAGAGAGAGAGAGAGAGAGAGAGAGAGAGAGAGAGAACATTAAGAAATGAAATTCTAAACCAAGAATATGGTTCACAGAAACCAACTCTAGAAAATCATCTGAGACTATGGGTATGGGTAAGACTGGAAAATGGGTAATAGATCCTAATGTGTTATTCATTTCCTAGGTAAGATAATGAATGGCATTGTATGGATGAAAAAAAATCATCTGTTGGTAATATGATGCAAACTATCTGTAAGTGAAAGCCATGTATGCCTGAGATGTCTTTAAATTTGTTAAACTTAAAAGTAGTAAATACATAGGAATTGGGAGAATAATAAAATCATAAAAACATTTTTAAGATAGTATGTGAAACCGTGAACATGATAGCGCCTTTTACAGCATGGATATGTCTTTGAGGAAAGTTCTGGAAAGTCTCAGAAGTCAGTGTGAGGGCAGAGCACTAAACTCCTAGCTTGTGCCTGGATGGGCTGTCTGAATTGTTACATAGTGCTTTTAAGGAGTTAATGGCAACATTGGACTTTAGATTTTAATGAAGAAAGCAGAAAGGAAGAAGATATTTATCAAGCACTTAATGTATCCCAGGCCCCTTGCTAGGAGCTTTCTCATATTGTCAGAGCGTTTCCACAGCCTGATTGGCCCGATCTTCCTCCTCCCCTCTTCATGGCTGTCTTACTGTGGTTTGCTGGATAGGAAGGGTTATCATGCTGTATTCTTAGCTACTCACACACTTCTCATCGGAGTCATTACAAAGTAAGTTCAGAAGGTCCCCGGGGCCAACCCTTGGGAAGCCACCTTGGCTGGCTCTAAAATTCATGCTGTATTAATGGTGAACACGGATGTTTTCTCACTTCAAAGTCAGCCAGAAAGATGTCACAAAAGATAAATGTTCCTTTGAAAAGAGAATCTCCATTCCTAGGCACAGTTTGAAAGCTCTACACACTTGGGATCTGGAGTTAAATGACAAGGGTCGACTGTCAGCTCTGCCGGACCATAAAGACAATGACTTGTCATTTCTGTATGTCCTCAAGTCTATTTGTATAGTGGGGAGAAGCATAGTCCCCTCTCTACAGGCAGTCATAGATTTAAAATCTGTTCATGCATGCACTGTGTACCAGGAATCTCTCTTCAATACTGATACACTGCAGCTGCTTTCTAACTTAGAGCTTTTCTTTTCCCCTAAATTTAAACAAAATCACATTTTGGAAAAATAACTTGATTATTTGAGCAACACTGTTCCAACCAAAAAAAAAAAAATGTGTCATGTAAAAATTTCTAGTATTTACAATAAAATGTAAGGATAGGTGGTGTGAATTTTAACACTTTACTTTCTCCAATATGTCAGGTTTAACAAGCAATGTTATACTTACTGTATATACTAAGTCTAAGAAACATGGGTTATTCATCCTTGTAGCTCATTCCAAGCAGGACCACACTTTTCAAGTATGCCATAGTCCCGTGCAGGTGGCGGCTGTTGTGTCGGTCCAGGGAGAAAGTCTGAGCCCTTGCTTCACAAGACAGTGGGAAGTGTTTGGAAGGAAGACTACAGAGACAGGTGGAGTTGGACAAATGTGACACGTGGGCAGAATAACCCCTGCAAGGGGAAGTCACAAGGACCTGGCCCAGACATGTGCTAAGTTGTGTCTCAAAGTTTTACAATGTCCATTATTAACCTCACCACCTTCCAGACAAGCAAAGGTGAGGAGATCGAAAGCTCCACAGGCAGACAACTTAAACAGAGTAGCCTGACTTTCAAATTTGCTCAAGGACCCAAATATGGCGTCTTGTTTATAAGCCAAGAAAACACCTTCTCAAACAGTGTATGAAGATGGTCTGGGTCTGTGCTGTTCTTCTGCCTGTGGCTTCTGTCAGGTGTTTGTTCTGAGCCAGGGTCTTGGGAAACAGACATGGATAAATGTCTGACCTCTCTTCTGTTCTTTACAGTCTTCTGAAGAAGGCTGGCTCAGGAGTGCTGTGCTCAGAGTCTACACCGCTGCTGTGGTTTGGATGCTCTTCCTAAATGTGTGCTGAAGTTGACTTGCCACTGAAAGAACGCTGATAGGTGGGACCTTGAGGATGTGATTAGAGTTCTGCCTTCACAAACGGATGAGGGACATCAGTTGGTGATGGGAGGGGCCCTCAATAAAAGGATGAGGTCATCCACGCCCTCTGTCTGTCTTGACCACACTCACTTTCCCTTCTGTTATCTTAGATATAGCAGAAAGATCCTTTCCGGGCACTGGCAACCACACCCCTGACAGGAACAGAGAAGAGCATCATGGGTAAAAGGAGGACCATGAGCCAAGGCTCAGAGTAAAAAGGGGGATCCTAGGCTTAATTCATAGTGACAGGGGTCTTTCCAGGCCTTGGGTATATGTGGGTGGTTGATGGAGAGCTCACACACTGGCCTGTTAGAAAAGAAGAGCCAGAGCCACCCGACCTATCCATCCCCCCAAGGCCAAGTGCACGGGTCAGCCCCTGAAGGAGACTCCCTGAACTCCCATGGCATCTTTGATGACCATCTCCTTGCTGGTGCTAACTCAGCTGTGACCATCCTGTGTATAGCTGCCCTGAGACCAGAGGCTCACTGAAGAGGTTTTGTCTTGAGTACTAGCAGTGTCTTATACAGTGGGGATGGCCAACACATGATCTGTAGGTGACTTTGCAAGCTCAGAAACATGTGTTGAACATGGAATTCACATGAATAGCCAATGTGCACTCAGTATATTCATCTTTGGTTTTATATACCCACACAGCACACAGGGGAAATCCTAATGGCTCACTCGAATCTTTCAAACTTATGAACCTATTTTTTATTTCCGACCCACTGGCTTGTGTATGATGTCTTATCAGTATTTAGCAAAGAATTTGACATGTGTGTACATTATTCCATCTCATCTTAGCTCTATATGGTTCTTGTCTTGTGAGCATGCTGTCATGTACCTGACAGAACACATAGGTCCCGTTCAACTGTGAAATGCTGAGATGAGATGCTTGGAGGTTCTCTGTGAAAGAGGATATGCTTTGACTTTGCTTTCTGGGTATTGGGGTATTCAGGTCTTCTGGGGCAAATGATAACTCTGGGGCTTTCATTTAATGTGGACTTTCTCAGGCATTTATTTGGTAGCTGTTTCAAAGGTGCCACCTTCTCCTCCTTGTGGCCTGTTCCATATTGTCACATCCTTTAGAACTGGGTGATGTTTAATGGTCCAGTGACCATTAGTTTAGTGACCTAACTTTTCCACCCATGCAAGAGAAAGATGGTATCACACCTTCTGGGCACAAAGGACCAGGCTATGGTGAGCCTGTTCGTGGGATAGGTTATCTCTAGTGTTATGGTTAACTGCATTTCATCTAACATATTCCAGTGTCATCATCAGTCACCATTAAGTTCATAGCAGCCTAGCACCCAGGGTCATTTCAGCATCCATGAAGTGGGTTGAACACCCAGGGTCATTTCAGCATCCATGGAGTGAGTTGAGCACCCAGGGTCATTTCAGCATCCATAGTGTGAGTTGAACACCCAGGATCATTTCAGCATCCGTGGAGTGAGTTGAGCACCCAGGGTCATTTCAGCATCCATAGTGTGAGTTGAACACCCAGGATCATTTCAGCATTCATGGTGTGAGTTGAGCACCCAGGGTCATTTCAGCATCCATGGAGTGAGTTGAGCACCCAGGGTCATTTCAGCATCCATAGTGTGAGTTGAACACCCAGGACCATTTCAGCATCCATGGTGTGAGTTGAGCACCCAGGGTCATTTCAGCATCCATGGTGTGAGTTGAGCACCCAGGGTCATTTCAGCATCCATGGTGTGAGTTGAGCACCCAGGGTCATTTCAGCATCCATGGTGTGAGTTGAGCACCCAGGGTCATTTCAGCATCCATGGTGTGAGTTGAGCACCCAGGACCATTTCAGCATCCATGGTGTGAGTTGAGCACCCAGGACCATTTCAGCATCCATGGTGTGAGTTGAGCACCCAGGGTCATTCCATCATCCGTGGAGTGGGTTGAGCACCCAGGGTCATTTGATCATCCCTGAGATAGGCTAAGCATCTCCTTTTTTCTTGACTCACAGTAAGGCTATGATGTCAAGCCATCTTAGCCCCCTGCACACGTGCACTGGCAGCCTTACAAACAGCAACAACAGTGACTACTTCTTCACTTTCATAGTGCATCACCTCTGCTGACATAATGATGCTTCCTTTTTTTTTTTCTAATATAAAATGCTTGCAGATGCAGCCAAAGAGATACTTACATGTGTTTCTGTCCAGATAGAAAAATTCCGTCCAGGCCTTCTTGGGAAATGATAAAGTACAAGAGTCAAGAGTGCAGCTCTGGAGGCTGACTCCGCTGAGTGACCTCAGCCCTATCGCGAAGCTCTCCGTGCTCTGGTGTGTGCGTTGGAGGGAGTGAGCCTGTCCTTCTCGGTCTTCTTTGAAGTTAAATGAGCCCAGGGGAACGTGTGGCATGGATCAGGCACTCAGCTAATGTAAGGCAGAATCAAAGTGATGCTCCACTGCAGTGCCGACCTTCTCTCACTTGGGGCTTCGCCACCATGTTTGCTCTGCCACTCCCCTCACCCCCCTGAACCCTACCCAGCCACCTTTCCTCTCCCTCAAACTCCAGCCACAGTCCACAGAACTTGCCTTGGTTCTTTTCCATTTAGGTGGTGACAGCAGGTCAACAGATCATTTTGGAAGCAATAGTTTATAATAACATGCAAGAGTTTGCTGCATGATATATTAATTACATTGAATTGCTCTCCCCATCCATTAAAATGTGATTTATTTTTAGGCGTTATTGTGCCGGGCCCGAAGAAATGCACATTTTCCTGTCTACTTCATCAATCACCTTGCTGCTGAGCTGATGAGATTCCCAACAGAGTGGCCGGCCCATGATTTACTTCACAACAGCGCATCTGTCTCAGTCTTCAATATATCTACCCAAGACATGCAGGTCAACTGATGTGGGAGGGGCTGTTGGCTCAGTGCTTGATGAATTGCTGCCTATAAGGAACTGAACTAGCAAAAGAGCAACTTGAATGAAGAAAAGAGAGAAGAATTCTAAAAGAACAAAACAAACGTTTGGGAGAAGGTAGCTAGGCAGTCATTGGGTGTTGACTCCCAGGAAATGTCAGAGCCACATTTCACATGGAAACGAGACCTTCTGCAATGGACACTATTTCCTTTCTCCAGAGAAAACATGGAGATACAGGAAAGAAACAGGTATAGAAACTCTCCAGTGAAATCCAGGATTGGAGAGGCTCACCCAGCCCAATACTGCTTGGAGTGGAGTTTTCTTAAGCTCTGCCCTGGAAACTGGGAGAGGCTGGTAGGAATGGTAGTGAATGTACCTGAGGCAGAGCAGGGGAGAGGGGAGAAGAGCCAAGAAGCATAACAAAGGAAGAGAGGACTTTTAAGCACTAGATGGTCTAGCCATTGCTGTGGTATTCATGCCAGTCAGTACCCTGGTGCAGCAAAGTCTGATATAAATAAGCTCACTGTGGAAAGAAATCCTCGAGTGAGACTATTTTCCATCATGAAGATGAACAAGAAGCAGAAGCCCTGAAGTGGAGAAGAGAGCAATGGGCAGTGGACACCAGGAGTTGAGTCAAATGTGCCTATGACATTATTGGAAACTTGGGCGTGTGTGGACATCTTGGGATTGGGGTCAGCTTCACACTGCAATGCAATGCCAGTGGCAACTGACTTAAAAAGAAAAAAGATTTATCAAGATCATGGCTTTGGGGACTCTAAGGCATGGCCCAGTGCCAGTTCAATTTGGCAGAAGCTCTCTTAGTTAGTGTGGTCAGGGTGGAGATGCCTGTGTTGGGTAGGGCTTGCATGGACAGACTAAACAAGAGAGAAACAGACTGGATCTCACGGTCCCTGAAGGGGTATGTCCTGGTGACCCAGGACCTCCAGCAGGTCCCACTTCCCACAGTTTAAGCCTTCAGTCATAATTGACTATTGAGAGAGATCCCCAAAGCACAGACTTCACAAGGTTTGGATAGGGGAGTGTCCAACCAAGGGACAGCATGTCACCACATGCTTAACTTACACCGTAGGCGCAAACAACCTCCCCTCTGAAAACTCCATTGACTCTTCGGCACTCGCATAGGATTTCTGGATGTTAGTGGTCTTTGTCCCTGTTTCCTAGTGGCCACCTAAACCAACTTATACTCTTCCAATCAAGAAAGCACACCTCAGGAGGATTTACTCAGGAGCAGTTGGAGACAGACCGACAGTGAGCAGAGCGGGTGTTTAGATAATTACCTCAATTCTGGCACCATTGATTTTGCCACTAGGCCTTCTTAATCAAAAATTAAACCAAGATAGAGTGAAAAAAAAAAGTTGTCAAATTTTCTCTGAAGAAACTCACAGCTGTTTAAACAAAAGGGAATGATGGGCGTTTGTAGGCAGCCTCAGACACTTGAAGAACAGACTGCCGTCAAAGTCCTGGGTGACTGTCTGAGTTCATGTGAGTCCTATGTGGAGACCAGTCCAAGAGCAACTTTGTTACAGCCGGTCCAGCCTGGTTTTGACAGCTGCTAGCTGTCGGCCAGTTGGAGCACCTGAACCTACCTGCTGCTGTGGCCCATTGAGTAGTGCAGGCAAGCAAGCTTAGGGGAACCGTGAACATCAAAGGCGTGAAAAGGCTCAGGATTCCTGTCTGAACACTTAGGGCCTGGCCTTGTGGTGCAGAGATAATGGATAACATAGCTTCAGGCTTCTGTAAGCGACAAATAAGAAATTGAAGCCCATGAAAATAAAATGATCTCTATGGCTCCCAAGAATTCCCTCGAGAGATGTTTATGAAAGCTTAGCGTTATTTTCCACATGGTACTCTTACAGATCTGGAAAAGCTGTCTTGGGTGTCCTTACACATTGCGTGCCTTGTGTTTTACGGCTATGAGGTCATAGCTGTGAAACAGCCCCTCTGATGACCTGGCTGGGATGCGTGCTGTCGTATTTCAGTAGCTCAGTGATTGTTCAGCAGGACAAAGAGCCTGCTTTGTTCAGTCACTGCCGAGACCATCTGCATCTCCGTTTTTACCCATGAAATGCAAAGGGCCAGAAAGATGGAGCCGTGATGTGGGATTGGTTACAAAAAGCCTTTCCACTATTGCCCACGTGAATGAGGAAAATACCCAGCATGCCGCTTTCCAAAGTGTGTTCTCTTTTGTGGATGCCTCAACCAAATGATAGAGTCACAGTTTTAGGGAGAAGTCGAAATGCGATTGGTGCTACACACCCCACTTTTCTGATCTTTTTATTTGCTGTCCCCCCCCCCCTGCCAAGGGTCACTAAGACTGCTTAGAAGTCTCACATGGAAGGGAGCATCTAAGCCACAATAAATATCTCAGCAATACATGAAGAAAACAAAAACAAGAACCAGAGCTAAAGGAAGAAGGCAGTTGGGCATGTCTCTATACCCAGAGAATTCTATGGTTTAATAGAACCTCAAATTATCCTGTGTCAGGATTCCCAGCACCCACATAACAAAGCCAGGCCAGGCTGGTTCTATTATGGGGACAGAGATAGGTACATCTCCTGTGGTGGCTGGCCAGTCACTCTAACCAGCTGTGAGTCGCAGTGACTCTGTCTCAAAAGATAGGTGAACAGTACATTGGTACGACCATAGGTGTGTTCACACACGATATACATATACGTACACATATGTACATAACACACAATGGCACACATACACACATAAACACACACACACTCTCTTTCCCTTTCTCTCTCTCTCTCACATACACACACACACACACACACACACACACAAACACACACATACACACAGAGACACACACGATACCAAAAATCTTAAAAAAAGAAAAGAAAGGAAAGGAAACATAGAAATGGTCAATATGGCTTTATTTAAACAGGGGAAAAAATGAAAGTAGCACAATGGAAGTACAAGTCTAAATATATTATGTTGTAGCAAGCTATCCAACAAAATATTGCATAATCAGTACACTTACTGAAAGAAATAACTATTTTATAGAATTTTACAAAAATGTGAGATGTAACGCTTTATACAATGGTAGCACAATAGAAACAAGTCTAAACATATCATGTTGTAGCTAGCTATCCAATAAAATACTGCATAATCATGACATATATACTGGCTGAAAGAACTATTTTATAGAGTTTTACAAAACTATAAGATGCAATACTTTATACAATTGCAATACAAAATTGAGATAGATATCAATTTCTTCCACTTAAAAATATTTGTATTACATTTATTTATTTGCAAGTATATGTGTATGCATATTATGTGTGCATAAATGTTGCCACAAGTTCTCCATGCACACATGGAGGTCAGAGGACAAGTCTGAGGAGTTGATCCTTTTCTTCTCCGGTGTGAGTCCCAGGGCCTGAGGGATTAGACTTGGGCTGTCAGACTCAGGATCTTTACCCACTGAGCCACCTCACTGAACCTGGAAAGAGAGATTAAACAACACTAAAAGGGATAGTTTTTCATTGCCAACAGTTTTATAGTGAGCCAGGCATGCTGGCGCATACCTTTAATCCCAGCATTTGGGGAAGCAGAGGCAGGAGGATCTCTGTGAGTTAAATGCCAGCCTCATCATCATCTTCAGGAAGCAGAAAGCATTGGAGGCACAGCCCCACACACTGAAGAGCTTTAAACGTGCATTTCACACCCACATTTGAGCTTCTTGCCAAGGCAGGGTCTTGATGCCGTAATCCAGTCTGGTCTTTAACTCCCGGCAATGCATCCGCCTCCGCCTCAGCCTCCCAGGTGCTGGGATTACAGGTGTGCGTCATTAAACTTTATTAAATTGACCTCACAAGCTACGTGTTTGTTTGGATCAAGATTATTTTAAAAATCACCACCAGAGGAGATATGGTGACAACCACAATCCCCACTCCACTGCGTTACTCGAAGCCTCCTCAGCGCCATCAAACCTGGTGGCATGGGACAAGAATTCTCGGATGCACTTTTTAAAATTGCGGTGGTGTCTGTTTATTTGTCACAGCCCCTTCTTCTCTAGAGACAGAGCTTTACGGTTGTTTTAGAAGGCAAAGGTTTTAAAATAATTTATTTAAAAAATCCCACTATCAGTAAGAATAAAGTAGGAAGGTCTCCACATAAGGAGGTCCCTGTCTGAAAACACTCACTTGAGAAAACTTGTAAGTGGTCATCTTGGTCCTCTGCATGAAAATGTTCTTAATTGCAAATATAAGTCATGAGTGCTGTTTCTTGCCTATTGGCTGATTACCCAGTTCACCACCAACCCCCACCTTCACCCCCACCCCACTCTGGTATTCTCTGTACCCTGGTATTCTCTGTGTTACTTTGTGTCCTGTGACCACGGCCCCCTGTAGGAGGAAAGATGGATTTTGACCCTGTTTTAGAGGGCATCACCGCATCATGGTGGACTCCAGGCCTTCCTGGTGAGTTTCAGCCTGCCATGGGAGGGACGACACAGCAGGGTGTGAGCACCCTGTCGCTGTGGAAGCAGTAACCAGGCCATTCATACCGACGTGGAACAGGAAACAGAGAAAGAGAGCCAGACCAAAGGCCATGCCCAAGTTTTAAAAGTCGCTGTCTTAGTGACCTACTTCTGCTAGCTAGGACCCTTATCCTAAAGGCCACGCGGCCTTTCAAGTGACTGATGACAGTGGGAATTGAGCATTTAGACCATAAGCCTGAGAGGGCTCTTCAGCTTTACAACACAGCACCCCCTTGGAGCCACTGGGAGCCCAACTGCCCCAACTGAACACATGAGGGGACAGGAGGTCATTGTTTAATCGTGAATACAAACTCTCCTATGGACTAAGTGAATATGTGCTAGACTTTTAGAACTGATAACAATAACATTTATGTAGAATTTTATCACGTTATGTAGTCTATAAGTTGCTAATGTTTATCACTCTGACTGATGCAAGATGTATATTTATTTACTGTGTAAAACTTGGAAAATAAAGAATAAAGGAAAAAATAACTTGCCATTCTCCTCTCTTCTAGAAAGGACCCCTGGGGTTTAGGGGGTTTTTGTTTTTTGTTTTGTTTGTTTGTCTGGGTTTTTTGTTTTGTTTTGTTTTGTTTTGTTCTGTTCTGTTTTTTGAGACAGGGTTTCTCTGTGTAGCCCTGGCTGTCCTGGATTTGCTTTGTGGACCAGGCTGGTCTCAAACTCACAGTGATCTGCCTGCCTCTGCCTCCTGAGTGCCTTGATTAAAGGCGCGCGCCACCACGCCCAGCCCGAAAGGACTCCTGTTAAGAATTTCACTCATTGACTTTCCTCTGTATGTTTGTTTGCTGAGTGGAGATTGATTTTACGCTGCATTCAGTTAATTTTTTCTCACTTTTGTAGCAAATGTGAACTCATTCAGCTATGAAAAAATTTGGGTTGGTCTATACCAATATTTAGGCCTGCACTACTACAAATATGCTGATGTACACTGCAGGATGCTCAGGTAAAACCTTGCGACAGCAATGGTTCCTTGGAAGCCAATAAAGCAGAGCAAACAAGGACCCTTAAGACCCTCAGTACAAATCTCTAAAAAGTGCTATGAATTTGTAGGGCATCCCTCTAGAGATGCTCACTCTAACTCCATGCTCTCATCTATTGGATACAAGAAGGGTCCTGGACCAACTGTAGGCAGGGTCTCGGGGAGATCTGAGACCGGATTTATCTTTCCATCAGTGAGTGAAGACTGTGAACATCCCTCACTCACCATCGTTTCCAGGGAGACCATCTCTTGTTTTGCTGACACCAAGCATTTCATCTTTCCAGCACATGAGCTTCCTTGTGTCCTACAAATGGTCAGTAGAGTGGGGCTGTGGTGACCTGGCTTTCCTGTTGCTACTGATGTTTTCCCGCGCCAGTCAGGACTCCGTCAGTTGGCTTTGACTACTCTCCTTTCGGTTCGGTATACGGTTTCCAGCTCTGCTTGCTTAGCAATGCATCTCCCTCGTTTGAAACCACTTCCACCCAACCTTGTTCTGTCTTTCCCTTCCATCCTAAAAGGTGGCCAAACCAAGACTGTTTGCTGTTCACCTGGCCCTCTGTTCCACCAAAGCTCACGGGCAAGTTCTGATACCGCCCCTGTCCTCCTGCCAGGCCAGCGCTCACCTTCCCTGGGCCTGTGCAGAACTCTGGTAGATGTTTAAGCTCATAAATGCTCCAAGAGGATGGAGGGAGTTGACAGAACTGCTTTAATGTCTTCAGCTTGTACTTCTGAGCCAAGTGCGCACCCTTTCTCCCATTGTCTATGAACATGGGGTCACCTTTCTAAACCCACTCCTTGTAATCTCCGGGTGTGATTGCTGGGCTTAGTTTGTGTGCAAGCTCTTTGCTGAAAGGTCAGGGGAACGTTGATGGAAAGAAAAGCGATGAATAGAGAGCAATGGCCTCACTTCTCATGACGGCCTTGGCCTGGCCGTGGCTACTTCAGAGCAATTGATGGTTTTGTGTTGTTGGAAGCACTGGTTCCCACACAGGCTCTGCAAGGCCTTGTTAACCAGCGCTGCGCACCAGGATTTGAAGTGCTGGTCTCTGATCCTCCCCCCTACAGGAGATCTTGTCTCAGAAACAAGTACACTGCAGGAGGTATGTGGCAGGTGTGAGTTTCCGGGGCCTGTGTAAGAGCAGATGAAGGTAAAAGTGAAGACTGAGGAGGGATGGGAAGGTCACAGTAAGACCATGTTCAGGAAAATGGCCCTAAATAGAATCCCAGGTAGATAGCGTGAATGTAACATGAGTGCATATGAAGACACAGGGAGGAAAACTGTGGGGACAGACACCCTCAGATTCTGGGAGGCTGCCCACTCTCCTAAATGGCCTCCCACACAACACCAGCCCTGTCCAGGAAATATCACTCCGTTCATGTTTTCTTGAAAGACCATGTTTAGAATCTTTACTTAGAATCTTGACTTGCTGGCCCAGGCTTCGTTACCCTTTCCCTAGTGTCTACATTGCCCCCTGTTTGGAGCCAGAAGCTAAATTATTTCCTGTCAGTTAATGATGGCTGTGGTACCTAGGTTCCTGGGCAAAAAGAAAATAAAAAAAAACAAACAAACAAGGGGATGCAGAGGTGGCTCGGTGGTTAAGAGCACTGACTGCTCTTCCAGTGATCCTGAGTTCAATTCCCAGCACCTACATGGTGGCTCACAACCATCTATAATGAGATCTGGTGCCTTCTTCTGGCAGGCAGGCACACATGCAGACACAGCACTGTATATATAATAAATAAATAAATCTTAAAAACAAACAAACCAACAAAAAACCAAACCAAAACAAAAACCCGTTGGAAGCCTTCCCCAAGTCCAAGGATACAGCACACACATGGGTTAAGAAAGTAAAGGGAGAAAATAAGAATAAAAATGAAGTAACACACACACTGAGCAGATTATATTTAAGACATATCCTTCTGGTTGGACCATGGTTATTTTTCTGTTGACTCTGTTTCTTAGCAATTAAACTTTATTATGCAACCCAACTAGCTTATACAAGAAGGAAAAAGGTTAAAGGGACAAAAGAGTGAACCTTCCGGTAGCCGTTCCACGGGACGGATCCTTAGGTGTCTCTCTGGCCTGCGTGCTGGTCCAGCTTGTCCGCTGCCCCCTCATGCTCTCTCTGCAGCCAACTTTGTTATTCTCTCTTCCCCAACTCCTTCAGTCACGTGGGAAGGACCGGCTCCTTCTCCCGGTGAGGGTCCATTAGAAAGACAATAGTCCAGGTGGGGTTTCCCAGGTCTGCTTCCTGAATTCCAGACCCAGGATGGCTCCACTCAGTCTGTCACAAGGTATTCATGGGGTGCCCCAAGGGTAAAGCCCGCCAAGACTGCTCCCACCTGTGACAAAGCTTACTCCTTCCCACATTTTTCTGTTTATTTGGCTGCGGCGTCCATCAATAGACTCCCTCTCCTGAAGACCTGTGTGGTAGGAGACATGGCAGTTGATGTGTGAACAAATGAGCCCCACACCCAAAGCTGCCCTGCAAGGACTTCCTAATCTGAAGATGGAGAGAGAGAGAGAGAGAGAGAGAGAGAGAGAGAGAGAGAGAGAGAGAGAGAGAGACTGCAAGGGTGTGGGCAAGGCCTTGGCATAGTGGATAGCAGGATGGACAGGGGATGGAAAGAGGTGGAGCAGCAAGGTCTATAAAGGTAAAATGGGCCTTAGGCAGTGTTAAAGAGAAGGGGACAGCTGCAAAGGCCCTTAAAGAAGTGAATCTACTGAACCAAATTGCCTGCGGGTGGAGCAACAGAGGGGACACACAGAGGACACTGGTTGCAGTCAACTTGCATTCTTTCTGTGCTTATAACACAGGAGCCAGGAGCCAAGCTCTGTTTGGAATATAAACCAAAGTATTCCTAGGCAAAGGGCTTTCTCACCCGCTTCAGCTCCTAGCCTCCCTCCTGTCTGAACTCCACCTCATCCCCGAGGATCCTCCTTGGCGTCTAGCTTTGATATTCCAGTCTTTCTGTGGCCACCGGTGTGTCACAGGAGTGTAATCGGGGCTGTAAGTCTGGCAGATCCCCGTAGGACCTCAGCTTTTGCAGGCTTGCCCTGATTTAATCCACAGTCCAATGTGCTAGCTTCCTCGAAGACCTTATCAACATATTACATTTCACTATGACTTGCCTGGGCTGACTGCCTGTGTTTTCAATTATGTAGACCCAGGTGAATTTCCCTTCCAGCGCTCAAGGTCAAACGTCTCCAGTTGTGATTTCCTGCTACACAACTTGTGATTTTTCCCTTCCATCCCTTTGGGAGCCGTTTCTCAATTGTCACCGGTGTTCCCAGATTCTATCTCCATGAGGTGTCATCTGTACATTTCATTAAGACGCCATGCCCCACTGGGTGAGTTCACGCCAGCATAAATGGTTATTATGTATCTTTCTCCACTGGACATGGCTAGTCCTTCCTACAGCCAGACGGAAAAGAAGATCCAGGCTTGCTGAGAGGAGCTAACTCAGCCTAGTTCTCCGCATATCTTGTATCCCTGATCCATGGTCCTTTGCTTCTGCATTTAGAATTGTCTGTTCCAACATGGATATTTTAAGATACAGTTGGTTTGGGGGTTTTTTGTTTGTTTGTTTTGTCTTGTTTTTTGGGGGGTTGTTTTTTGGGTTTTTTTGTTTGTTTGTTTGGTTGGTTGGTTTTTCGAGATAGGGTCTCTCTGTGTAGCCTTGGTTTTCCTGGAGTAGCTTTGTAGACCAGGCTGGCTTCAAACTCACAGTGATCCGCCTCCCAAATGCTGGGATTAAAGGCGTGCACCACCACACCCAGCTAAGACACAACTGTTAAGGTTAAAAGGAACCAGTAACCAGAACAGCTAGATCAGAATAATTCTAGACAGCCAGCAGTAACTGCACTGACACTTGCTGTCTCACGGGCCCCAACAGGATTCCCAGGGCCAAGAGCATGCTCCTCTCTGCAGGTGGATTGAGTAGGTTTGTGCCTGGGTCATCTGCAGGAGCAGCAAGCACTCTTAACCCCCAAGCCATCTCTCCTGACCCAATGGGGAAATGTTTTTATAAACCAAATGCACAAACATAGACACGTGGACAAAGCAAAGCATGCTTAAAGAATGGAACGTTGAAGCCAGACTAGGAAACAGGCACGCCTGGGAGAGTCTCTTGCTGCTATGCTTTTTGATGGGCACAAAATCAAACAAATAAGTAAACAAATGGATGTAAAAAAAAAAAAAAAAAAAAAACACCTGATTTCAAAAATAGGACTGAGGATGCAGCTGAGAGGCAGAATGTTTGCTTTGCCTGTACAAGGTCCTAGCTTGATCGCTAACACCGCTATAAAGATATACCTATCCCTGTGTGCTACGCACCAACAACCATCGCTTTCTGTTCTTCTAAACTCAGAGTGATGTGAGCAGACATCACCCTACGGCCTTTACCCTCTTCCTTTTAAGAGGTCATAATGAGTACTACAAAACAGACAAGCAACACAGATAAGGAAAGTTGTTTGTGGAGAGAGATAATGAAAGGAAGAATACGCCTCAGAGCAACAGGCATCAACAAATAAAGTTTTTTTTTTTTTAAGCCTAGAAAAAAATATTTTATATAGAGTCCTGATAAATCAATAGTGATTTCCCCCCCCAAAAAAATGCAAAAATTTTAACAATAGAAAAGAGAAATCAAATCATCCACAGAAAGAGAGATAAAGATAGTCTGTCAAGGTCTCCCAGGATGCTGGCTCTTCTTCAAGTAGAAAAAATGGAAGAGTATAGTGATCGAGGAAGAAGAGAAAAGGGCTGATCAAAGTGGAAACCTGCAGTCTCCAGAGAGACAGCTCAGCAGACCACCAAAATTAAATGCATTTCTTCCGCGATATAGCACTTAGACTATGTATAAGCACGTGTCAGTTACATTCTAAGAAACAATTCATTAGGTGATCTCATGGTTACTGAGCTGCCATAGAGCACAACCTTGGAAACACAACCAGGCCACACATTCCTGGATCCAACAGAGACGGTTAACATAATGTGGGAAGTGGCTCCCGGCACACCACCATATTCTCCTTTATATGGCATTAGGTGTAAGTTCTCAGCTCCTCTATGATGTTATGAGGCCACTGTCATGGATGTGCTCTGCTGTTTACCAAAATGCCATTATAAGAGGTATTTTACTGTATATAACAATGTCTAGAAAGCTATTGGCTATGGTCTTGCACAAGATCAAAACCCTAGGAAACCCATGAAGTCATGCCTTATAGTAAATGTCACCTGAAAGCCGTAGGCCTTGTGTGGCTGCTCTGTCAGCACTTTTTTTTTTTTTTTTAAGTTAGAAAGTTAATATTGTGCACTTGCCATATGTCCTGATTTGCTTTTGTCAACTTGACACAGCTGGATCAGTTTAAGAAGAGGGAATATTCACTGAGAAAATTCCTCCATAACCCTGGCCTATCAGTGAGTCTGTCTTTCTTTTGTCTAATGACTGTGGGAGGGCCTATCCAACTGTGGGTGGTGCCACCTCTGGTCAGACTGTCCTGGTGTAAACAAGAAAGCAGACTGAGTGAGTCACGTATGGGGAGCAAGCCAGAGAGCAGCGGTCCTCCGTGCCTTCTACTTCAGTTCCTGTTTCTAGGTTCCTTCATTGAGTTGCTGCCCTGACTTTTCTCAGTGACGGAGTGTGGTTTGGTAGACACTGACTTACATCAGCTTAAGTCATGCTTTGCCACCAAACGATTTTTCACAAATTCAGGGAAACTTTTGATCTGCCAAGGTTTTTGGTTTTGTTTGTAATTTAGGAGCTGTATATAAAAGACTACAGGCAAAAAGATCTGTACAAAGGAATACAAGACAGTGGCAAAGCACACAAGAAAACGCTGTTCGACACAGCATGCAGTCAAACTAGAAAAGACATAGCCCTTGTGCACCAAGCAGGTGAGGAGAAACAGGAATGCGTTCATCTATGGCTGTGATTGAAGATGCTGTGTGTCTTGTTTCTAATAAGAGGAACTCAGGTGCCTACAGACTGTGAGTAGAAGGGAATGATCTGGAACACAGATGCCTGCACACGCTCACTTACTCCTGCAGAAGGGTGAGTCATCACACTGTTAGCTGCTGCAGTCTGTATGTGGGTTCCCAGTAGGTAGCTAGGTTTATTTAGGTACAGATGTTTTGAGAATTCCAGCTGTACAGTGCCACAATCATGGCCATTTTAGTGATGACAGCACCAAGGTAGACCCAGACAGCAGTAATTAGTAGAGCTGGTGTTTATTTTATTCCAAATCAGCCTGACTTTGATTTCTATGGCACCAAAAAACATTCCAGAAAGGGAGCTAGGAGGTTATGTATAGAAAACATGTCTACATGCTATGACAGACAACTAGTATTTTCTTGAACACAATTCTTAGGGAGTTCGAGCCTCTACTGTGCTGTAACTCCTCTGGGCCTGGCTCCTGCTGGAACATTAAGACAGTCATCTGTCTCTGGGCAAGGGTAGCTCTGTGGGGTCCAGTGTGGATACATCTGCCTGCTGAAGATGGCAAATGCCCTGTTTTCTTCTCTGATGGGGGATGGAGGAGAAAGATGGGCATTTGAATCAGCTTTCCATTGCTATGAGGGTAAAAGGCTGAGAAAATCAAATTAAAGGAGGGAAGATTCACTCTAGTCTGCAGCTGGGGAGATCTCAGTCCATGGCCTTGGCCCAGCTGCTGCCTGGGTTCACGGTAAGACCATCACGGCAAAAATCAGAGCAGGCGCACTTTGCTTACCTCCTGGAGTCTGGGAAGGGCTAAAGTGTCTGGACCCTCTTCAGAGCCACACTTCCAGTGACCTCACTTCCTTCGCTTGGGCCCTACCTTGTAAAGGTTTGCCCTACTAATTGGACTACAGCCCTAGAGGGGGACCTCTAGGGATTCAAGGCTCACAGAAGGCTGTGTGTGTAGGTCCTTTAAAAATACAAGGATGTTTTCTAGCAAGGACTTGGGTATCTGTGGAGCTGTGTATCCTTTGGAGCTCTTGGGCTCTTGGAAGTAATCCCACTAGGTAGTAGAGGATGTGAATTTGAAAATGCAGACTGATATCCTTTGCTTGAGTGCTACCAGGTCATAAATAAAATAAAATAAAATAAAAAAAGAGAGAGAGAAAAAAAAAAAAAAAAGAAAATGCAGACTGAAAATAATGCATGTCGATAAACACTAGTTCAATGTGTCATTGTAGTTCTTATCTTTTTTGTTCCGTGACAAAAAGAAGCAACTGGAGCAGCCCAGGCACATGTTTGGGACTGAGTACAAGTAGGGCCTGGATGCTCCAGAACAGATAAACTCTCTTCCTTCCCAGAAAATCCACGCAACATCCAGCCATTCTTTTCCCCCACTCACCAGGAATAGGCATTAGGGGGCATTTGGGGACTAAGCTAAAACAGACAGACTATTGTAGCCACACTTTTAGCGAGACCAGCCGCATTTATTTTATTTGCTCTAGGACCATCACCTGGTTTAGTCCTGAATGTGTCCCATCCCTAGGACACCCGACAATCATGGGCAAACCAGGATGTCTGCTCACTGCTGGGATTTCAATCATAGCTCCCTTATTAGCAGTGGGACCCAGCACACATTCCCCCATGGGAGCGTGTGTGTCTTCACGTGTGCTATGAGAGGAAAAACCAGCCTTCCACAGGACCACACTGCAGATAAACAAGTGCTTAGAACCAGGTTAGTAAGAGAGCCTCTGTACCTGTCACCAGTTGGTATTTTTCCTCCGATGCAGCCAGGCTTTGAGCACTCCCAGATTGCGGGGCTGACCTGGTCAGAGACCCAAGTCAGTTTCTCTGTGACTCCATACTCTACAAAACCAGGGCTCCAGGCCAATGTTTCTTCATGAGGGCGGGGGGTTGGGTGCGGTGTCCCCTGTGCACTCCGCAACCGATTCACACCTCTCACCCTAACTGGCTGGCACATAGTAGGCTTCTAATAAATCTCTCTTAATAAACAACTACTTTTGTCTTAAACTCTCATCCACAGTTCCTGGAAGGAGACAGAGTCCTTCCTTCTTTCTTTCTTGCTTTGCAAAGAAGCATAGCTGGCGCTGAAGCCTGGCGTGTGTTTACCCGTGATGATTTTTCCTGCTGTGGTAACAGGAAGCAGGAGCACACGAGAAAAGGGTCCTCTTCCCTGGCAGCTATTTACTGCCTGGATCTACAGGCGACCTGAACACGGAGAAGCTCCAATAGCCATAATGCCTTTGGATGCTGAAACCTCGAGGCTGGGTGACAGGACTTCAGGCTCCTCAGAGGAGGCTTGCGCTTGGCTCACTGTGCCTCCTACAGTCACCGTCAGCCTTGCCTGAGCTTTCCCCCAGAACAGCCGCCTGTCTGTCTGCAGGGCCTCCACTTCCTCCACAGCAGAGGAGTCCCAGGCAGTGGTGGGATCCAGATGTACAGGCGGGCTCTGCAGTTCCCTACTCCTAACAAGCAGCATATGTTTCTTTGGCTAGAAGGTGTTCAAGTGAAATCATTTTTTCCATATTACTTTGAAAAGTTTATTTCACCAAGCATGAAAATGTTTAATAATATGGGTTTCTTTTTTAAAATCACCATATTGAAGATGTTTCTCTTTCCCTCACCTGGGGGAAAGACCACAATGATGTTTAACTCCTTCCTGAGAGGCCCAAGACACAGACCTGACGTAACAGTGCTCTGGGAATCACGTGATATGGATGACTGAGCAAAAGTAGAAAGCATTTGCTGCTCACGGCCCCACTTCATGAGGTGACACACTGGGTTCAGTCCTATTGATGGTTGTAATAAAACAGAGCAGGCCGTGCTGCCAGGCCAGCCTTGTATACCCATCAATAATCCACTAGGAGAGCCTGTGACAGGCTGGAAGCTTCTAGAAGCATCACAGCTCCTTCCCCAGAAAGCCATTTTCTATAGAGGCAGCAAATGCTGATGGAGTAGTGTCCAGAACCCCCAGCTAGGCTGTTAGCCTACCATAAAGCACCTCTTCTTCAAGAGTCCACCCTAAGTACCAGAATGAGATGGAGCTAAGCTGTGCCACGAACACACTCCTCTCGGTTCTAGGAGGCCTAGGCTAGGGCAGTCTGCATGAACTCTTGCCTAAAACAGGAAAGGTCAGAGTCACACAGCAAGCTAACACATTGTGAAATGAAGGTACTTTTCTGTCTTAAGTGCATCTGGGAGACTGCCTACCTACAGGAAGTTTGGAGCCTCACAGTCCACCACAGGACAAGGAGGCATAGGTAAATCAAAATGTACCATCCCACCCTCAGCCTGTGATTGTCCATGGTGAGGGTCTTGGGCATCACCCAAAGCTACATGTGTCCAAGACTTGGCTGCTGTTCTGGGGTGACAATGGGAGATAACGGAATGTTGAAAAGGCGGTGCTACCGGGAGATCTTCCGGCCATTAGAGGCTTATCCATCACTATTTCTTTTTGTCTCGTTTTCTGGACATAACATTGGCATTTTTTGTTCTGCTGCCCAACTCCAACCCCCAAAGCAGCAGGACCAACCCTCTGTGAACTGAAACCTCCCAAATTACACCAACCCTTTTCTCTTTATAAGCTAATTGTCTCGGGTGTGTGTTACAGTGACAAAGCTGAATGACACACTGGCCCCCTCTTTTCCTTCTCTCGTCTTGTCCAGTGTCCGCTGTCATTCCTAAGCTCCACCTGCCTTTCCTAGGTGGCCTTTGCTCAGCCACCCACTCAGTGTCAGCTTGAACACACCTTGGAAGGGTTCACTCAGGCTGTCTGTGGGGGGGGGGGGGGAAGTGCATGAGGACAACAGCATGTGCGTGCTCTGTGTACAGCGTAAGTTGGTATGGGGTTGGGGAGGATAGATGGCCAGAAGAAGAGCCTGGAATTCTCTGGAGAGGAAGACCCTGGCTGGGTCTCATGCTTAGGCTGTTGGGACCTGATGAACAGAAGCGAGTGACCAGCAGATGGATAGAAAAGTCCTATTCTGGATCACCAGGACTCCTGAGTCCATTGGTAAGATTGGTTCTCTAACCTGGGGGATGTAAGTAGAGCAATGGGGAGGGAGGAGGTGCCAGAAGGTCAGAGAACTGCCTTGCTTGTGGGTGCAAGCGAAGAAAGACAACCATTTAATGTTAACAAGATGAATCAGGGTCAGCTATTTGGGATTTGGCACAGACTGAACATGCCGGATCAAGTTTTTAATCTCTGGAGATATCCCCTGACTCTTTCAACCATGATGTCAAAGAAGAGCCAGACATTAAAGTAACCGCAAGGAACAAAGACTATGAGTTTCATAGTCAGGGCGAGGGGCAGCGGCTGCTTTAAGAGCCCTTCTTTCTAAATAAGAGGAGTCTGTGGTATCGTAACCAAGTGGTCTTTCAAAACCCTAATGCTTTTCAGCCTTTTGGGAGGGGGTATTTTTCTATAAAACCAAAAGACATAGAAGACTTTGCTTTTAATTTTTAAGCACGGGTGGGAGAGAAATGGCACAAAAAGCTCGAGGTTCGGTGAAAGAAAGAACTTTAGCAACCAGTACTAGATACAAGTGGTTGGTTGCATGTTTTTGTTCATTTGTTTTTGAGACTGGTTAGGTTTGGCTGGCCTGAACTCCTCATATAGACCAGGCTGGCCTCAAACTCAGAGATCTGCTTGTCTCTGCCTCCCAAGTGCTGGGCTTAAAGGTGTGTACCACTACACCTGGCTCTCTGCTTATTTAGCAAACGAGGTACCGTCTAGACGCAGGGCCAGGGGATGCCACAGGCAGCTACCTAGTACTGTTCTAACGCATGTACCTTGCCCACTTAACGTGTGCATCTCACGCTTCGGCATCTGTGTGCCATGGAGGTTAGCTGTTCCTGCCACCTGTGCTAGGTCCTATCCACATTCTAAACACAGCATGCGTGCATGTATTCACATCCCTTGGCCTTTCAGATACTTATAAAAGGCCTGTTTTCTCCCTCTGCTCCCCCGTAGTCTTGTTCCATATCCAAGAGTGTTGTTAGGACCAAGTGGGCCATGGTCCGTGAGAATGGCAGCAATAAGGCTGCTAGTCTTAAACACAGGGTGGATAGACCCTGAAGGGATTAAAAGGAGAGAGAAAAGTCACCAGATAGAAAGTCCTAGAGCGTGGTGGTTGATGCTAATGATCATCCTGACAAGATTGAGAATTACGTAAGGCACAAACGTCTGCGCATGCCCACATGGGAGTTCCTCAATGGGGTTAATTGAGGAGGGAAGACCCTTCTGGAATGTTGGTAGTACCACCCCCTTGGGCTGGGAGGAGTAGGCTGAACACTCACATTCGTTTCTCCCTGCTTCCTGGCTGTGGGTGTGGTGCAACCAGCCACCTCAGGCCCCCGCTGCCGGGCCTCCCATCGTCTGATGGACTGTGTCCTCCAACTCTGAGACAAAATAAGTCTTTGCTTCTGTAAACTGCCTTTGTCAGTATTTTGTCACAGCAACCAATCCTTGGAGGGTCAGTAGCCTGTCAGAAGTTAAAAGTGGAAGAGAGAGAGAGAGAGAGAGAGAGAGAGAGAGAGAGAGAGAGAGACTGTAGACCCCTATTACCAGCACCCACTCCCTGCCCAAGTCTTTTAATTCCACAAATGGTTGAGAACCAAGTATGGAAAGTGACACTACACGGAGACACTTGAAGAGCAACAGGAAAACAGCTACTGCAGAAGGAGACTTGCTCTGCCGGCTTAACCCCATAGAACCTGGCCAAGTGATCATGTGGCAGAGAGAAAACATAATCGCAGTGAACATGACCTGAGCACCCACAGGGCACAAACAAAGGCTTTGTCCACTCCAAGGGAAACATAAATTCAGTGTTGTGATGGAAAATATAGGCCCAATTGGAAGAGAGTTGCTGGATTGGGAAGATCTATTAATCTGTTGACAGTCTCTCAAACAAAGTGATGGCAGCCTACTAGCTTGTCTCATTTCACAGCAGTCTATCCAAGGACCTGGAAAATCCATCTCAGGAAGGGAGCCCTGTGAGCAGGCAAGGGCTAGGTGCCTCCATAAATCTTGTTCGTTTTTCATCTTGATGATTTTTCTCTCCCGTTTCCTCCCGTTCTCTTTTCCATCCCATGCCAACCCCTCGTTGGATCCATAAACTGCCCCTTCCACGGAAAGCTCATCCTGGGATAAAAGAGGGGGTGCTGACTGACGACCTGCAGGGGTGTATGGAGCGAACCCCCCATTTACACCAAGGCTTGCATAGGAGGCCTGCTTCTTCTGCAAGTTCGGCCCTCCCTGTGCTCAAGGGAGTCACCCCCACCCCCACCCCGCATCTCCATTGTTGGGTGCTCCGAGACTAAGCCTCTTCAGGTGCCAAGGCTGAAATGCAGAGTTCAGATTCTCCCGTTCCAGGGGCCTTAGAGAAGCCAGGGGAGCCTCGGACCCTTTTTAGCTATGGTCAGGAGAGGTCTCAACAGTCTCTACCCTCTCAAAGCAGCAATGTGACAGTTTCCCTAAGGCTCTTTCAGGGCTTTCATGTCTATCCAAATAGCTTTTAGCCAGGTACAGGAAGGGGTGCCCCTGGGGTCTGAGCACCAAGTGAGCAGTAGAGTCTTATGTGAATCCAATTGAGGAATTTTGCTGCAAAGTCCAAAGAGCAAACCATGTTTTCCAGATGTCAGAAGCCCGAGGTTTCGAGTGCGGGGGGGCGGGGAGGGGGGGTTAGAAACCTGGCATGCCGGACTTTTTGCCTGGTCTCTCTGCAAGGACACAGAGGGAAGCTCCAAGAGAGAAAATGTTTGCTTCTCACTCGTGCTACCCTGCACACTGTGGGTGTTCAGTAGTTCCTTCACTCAGCACTGCAGAAACGTACCACTGCGTGAGGGGCAATATTGTCCTGGGAAAAAGAGAGGACATTGGGCCCTAGATTTTCTCTATTGAAACAAAGATTGCAAAAAAATATATAAGGATGCAGAAAATGGTTTTGAAGAGTGTTGTTTGTTATAATTCTGTTGCCAGCACTTAAAAAAAAAATAAAAAGGTGGTTTGAAGAAAAAAAAAATCCTTGTTTGGCTTCACAGAAAGGCACTTCAGTCTCAGCGTCTCTTGCACTGAGGACATCTATAGATGAAGTGCTCAGTGGCTGAAACTAGCTGCAAATTCTCCACTAAGAAATAGCCTCACTGTGCGGGAGCAAATCACATCGGCCTCTGCTGACATGTACTTGGGGGAACCCAATTTATCTTCCTGGATTTAGAGAGCATCTGCTATAAAGAAGAAATCCCCCCAAATCAAATGAGCCTTTTGTGTTGGTCATTCGATACCAACAACGACAAAACAAACAAACAAACGAACGAACCGGGTGATGTGTTAAAAGGGTCAGTTATCTCACAGCTTTAGAGTCTGGGAGTTGGAAGTGTGATAGCTTTAGAGGGTGGCCTTTGGTGAGAAACCAGTTGGTGCTGTGTCATAAGAGGGCACATGGCAGCAGGGAGGAAAGGTTCACCATACAGGGGCATCTTGCAGGGAGACTGGAAGCCAGAAGAGAATTCAGGCTCTTTCTTTTATGCTAACCCACATTCAAGGTAGCCCCCACCCCCCACTCTTTGACACTAGCATTGATCCCTTCTGAGGACACAGCTGAGTGATCTAACTGCCTCTGACCCCTGTAGTATGCCACCTCCCAGCTGTTCCACCAGTCCCAAGTATTTCCATACTAGGCACCAAGCTTCCATACAGTTGTAGATGCATTTAAACCATCAAAAACCATGCAAATCTTAATGTTGAAATATTAGCAGCTATAAAGTGACAGGCAGACACCAATTTGTGCATAAACGCCAGGGCTTGCCTTCCAAGCCCTCACTTACCACTCTGCCCTCTGCAAGCATCTCCTATTTTCTCCCCACCCCCAATTTATCATTCCAAACGGGTGTCTTCTGCCACAAAGCAACTTTGTCCCATACCTTCCCCATGGGATGCATGTTTACTGTCCACCGGAGTTCTGTCCCTTCCAGGTGGGATGCGTGCTTACCATCACCGGAGTTCCTAAGTCTCTTAGTAGGTTAGGGACATCTTGTTCACCAATTCACCCATTGGCTTCTGGGAAAACCTGCATCCTTTACACTATCCGGAGCTTCAGGTGTAGGAGGGGGTGGGTTTTGATCCCTGATCTTGAATTCCCATTTGTTCATCTATTTCTTATCAATATAGAGTGCACATCCCCGATCTCATCTTATCCTGGACATGCTCCGCAGTCTGCCTACCCTGCAAACAGCAGACTTTACTGAAAGCTGAGGCTTGCTGTGGTAGGTGGTTGTTGTTTGTTTGTTTCTTTACTTTTTATTGCGTCGTTGTGAATGCCACCAAAGGATGGTAACACAGGCCTGGGATATAAAAGCAGACCCCAGGTGTCATAGAACCATGAGCCCAGGCACAGCCCCTGACAGCAGCATAGGTCCGGATGCCCCGATAGCCTCGGGTAGGTAGTGCAGCCCACTCACATCAACATGTCTCCCCTCGGCAGCATGGCCCTCAGTTATCTGCATGGTCTCCGGCATCCCAGACCATGGACATCCACCTGGATTTTGGTGATAACTTGGGTCACAGAAATCAACAGAGATTGCAGTAGGACCATGGGCTTCACCGTGGCCTCCTTACATCTGCCTGTTCCGTGTCACCATCCAGTCTCCGGTCCCACTTTTCCCCTTGGCTTCGCTTTCTCTCCCACCTCTCCCCCTCATACTCCATCTTTCCCATCTCCCCATCCCACGTTTGTCCACCAGAGTGATGTCATCAGCAGGCGCTTGCATGTCTTTCTTCTGGCCTTCTCAGGCCAGTGTGGCAGGGCAAGTGCCAGCTTCCTATGGTTTTACTGCATACTTATCCCGCCCCCCCAAATGTGTCCATTGGAACCTAAGACGACACTGTGACAGTATAAAGGGGAAGGGGGCAGGGTCATGAGTGTTCTGCCCTCATGAAGAGGATTAATGGCCACAGGAAGGCATTCAGATTTGTTTCGTTTCTCTGGTTCCCTTCGACCTCAAAGCACAGGACCAGCCCCCTGCAGACAAAGAAACAGCAAAGTCACCACCCCGAAGGGACAGGGATCACAAGGCAGCGGATTCACAGGCAGCTAGGATAAGACATTTTGTTACAGTGAAAAGAATAGACTAACATTACGCCAGGCCAGGTAAGCAATTGCAGGGCAAAACACTACAGAAAATTTGACATCACATGTCTACCACGTGACCTTCTCACCAGTAAGTGGGTGTTCATTCCCACCCTTTTCTGCCTCTTTCTGTCATTTCCCTCCCTCCTCTCCTCTCCTCCTGACCCCATTCTCTCTCCCTCCTTCCTTCCTCTCTTTCTCCTCCTCCCTCCATCTTCCCTTTCTCTTCCCTCTCTTTCTCCCTTCCTCTTTCTACCTTCCTCTTGCTCCATTTCTACCCATTCTGCAGTTCCTGAACTCTGTCCCTTGGGTCTTGTCAAGGAAAAGTTAGAATGTTTCAATCTCAGCTTGTGTAAGGCAAAGTTTGGTGAGAACCAGACAGCCTCAGCTGGAAATGTAGCTACCATTGCCTTGCTGTCAGGCCTCAGGTGAGTCACCTGTCATTCATTGCTTTGCTGACTAGCCTCAGATGAGTCAATTACCATTGCTCTGCTGTCAGGCCTCAGGTAAGCCGCGTAACTACTGCTCAGACTGCGCCCTGGCCTGTCCTCCAGAAATCTGGGATGTCCACCAGTTTCAGAAGGTTGTTGTGATGTCTGAAGCTTGCACGTGTGTAGCACACGTTATAAGCTCAGTGTGTTACATACCATTGTGTTGCTTTTATCACAGTCCGGTTGCTTTTTCACAATCAGTCCAGACAAGAATGAAAACCTGACATATAAGAGTAGCTTGCTCAATAGGATGAACTTTTTTTTTTTCTCAAACTGATAGTCTCAAAGTTTTGGAAAGTGAGGGAAGAGGAAGATGCGCCTGGGAAACTGTCCCCAAACAACCATGCTAAGCAACTGGCCTCTGCTGATGCCACTCTCCATTCACTCATCCGCTCATCCTGTCAGGACTCTCCACATATCTTCTATGCATTGTTAATTTGCCAGGTCTGTCATTTCAAAGTACTATATGCAGAGGAGTATAGATGAACAATAATTTATCGTTCAGAATTGTTTTCTGTGATGTCATCATCCAAGAGTGAACATTTCTTAGTCAAGTGCTGAATAAAATAAAGTGCCAGCTCTCCTCAACACACACAGTACAGTCATTCTTCAAAGGGTCTTCTGTATCTTAAAAATACAAGGAAATGTATGTTTGCATATAGAAACTTTGGGTTTAGGGCCCAACTTAAATAAGCATATATCCCTGAATCAGGTTCTAAATTTATAAGCAAGGCTTTTACCAACATGACTGTCCACTGGGGGACTGGCAGGAGGTTGTGTGGGGTATGAGACTGTTTCTTTTTGAGCAGGACTGTCAGGGGAATAGCAGATCATCTGTCACCTCTCCTATGAGCCACTAGGCTTACCTTAATTGCATCAACAACCAAAAACAGCCCCATAGTTTCTAAAACCCACTGGAAAGGGGATGCCCGCACTGAGGACCACTGAGCTGGTACACAGCAGATCTGGTCTGTCGGTTGTCTTCTTGGCACATCATCAATATATGTTTGTTGACTGAAGGAAAGTGAAGATGTATTGATTAACTGTCAGCTATGGACAACTCTTATAGGCATAGAATATTTCATAGGACACACTGAGAACACGCCTGTATGAATTCTCAGAGTCCTTGATCTTTTCCTATAGGTAAGTGGGGCGTTGCTTTCGAGGCCTGATCTCACACCTGAACTTTCAGGGACCTTTCTTACCTCCGTTTTATCCTTTTCAGTCACCTTGGCCAACACCCTGGGACAGGTCACATGCCATCTTATAACAACTTGCCCATCTTCAGAGTGGTTCCCTCTAGTCAGCAATGGCAGGCATCTCTCTCCCCATTCCAACAATGCCACAACAGCTCTTGATTGCTGATAGACAACGGCTTCACAGCTCTTCAGCAACAAGTTCTTCTGACTACAAGACCTCGCTCCTGCTATCTGCCTGTTCTACCAACACTGGCCCTTCTTTGCCTTTCTCTGCCTTCACCGCAAAATCTGGCTCCTCATTTTCACCAGGTGCCAATCTTTTCTCCATTAGAATGGCTAAAGCTGCTCATATAGTTCTCAAGATACACTGTCCATTACGTCACCCAATGTGTTTTTGGTTTTGGGGTGGTTTTATTTATTTGGTTGTTGTTGTTGTTTTGGTTTTGGTTTTTTGTGGGTGTTTGTTTGTTTGGGTTGTTTTTTTGTTTTGGTTTGGTTTGGTTTGGTTTGGTTTTTTTAAGACAGGGTTTCTCTCATAGTCCTGGCTATCCTAGGCTCATTTTGTAGACCAGGCTGGCCTTGGAGCTCACAGACATCTGCCTGATGGAATTAAAAGCCTGTGCCACCATGCCCCGCTAGCCCCAAGGTGTTTTTAAAGTCTTGAGAGCGGGTCTCACCTAGGACAAATTGAACCAGAATCTCTAGTACAGGACTCAAGAGCTAAAATACTTACAAGCTCCTCAGAACTCCCATCCTCAGCCCTGCCTGAGAACTGCTGCTTTGGGACCCACACAACACCTGATCTTAGTAAGCTTGGACTCTACCTGGTGGGTTTGTTAATGCTTTTCTGGCATGGGCTTTCTAAGACGCCCCGTCTCCATGAGAAAAGCAATGTTCAATGCATCTCGGCTTTAAACAGACGGAGGATCCTGTTTAAATGCAGATTTGGCCTGGGGAGATCTGAAATGGGGGCCTGAGATGCTGTCTTTGCTAACTGATTCCCAGTGTTCCACAATATGACCCTGTGTTGAGTACTCTTCCTGTGTGATTTAACATGTGGATTTCTTTCATTCTAAGAAAGGCAAGGCAGGGAGAAAGGGACACTCACCTCATAATTGGTCCTCCAAGGAGTTGTTCTAGAGTATTGCTAAGGTTTGCAGCTCTTATGAGAGTATTATTTTTTAACTGAGCCATTTTTAATAAATACTTTTATTAAAATTAGATTACAGTAAATAAAAATCACAATGAAATAATATTTTACATCCACCAAGATGTTTATAATAATAATAAAAAAGTAACAAGCCAGGCCTATGGCACAGGCTGTAATCCTAGCTGCTCAGGAGACGGAGACCAGAAGGATCACAAGTTCAAATCCAGCCTGAATAAAGAATGAATTCAAGGCTACCTGGGCAAGTAAGCAGACTGTATTTCAAAATAAAAAGTAAAAGAGGGCAGAGCTTGTAGCTCAGTTATACAGTAATTTGCCAGCACTTCTGAGGCCCTAAGTCTCAATTTCCAGTTTAAAAAAAAAAAAAGAGGGCTGGAAGCGTGTGAGGAGTGTGAAACAGTCACTCCTCTCCTAGCTCAGCTAGAACACGGCACTGCCAGTTTGAAAAAGCACTTGGCACCTGCTCAAGAGTCTTCACTGGTGGGGTCACTCGTGGCTCAGGGATGATCACCTCAAAAGCTTTGGGAAGAGCTGGCCTTACGCTGGCCTAAGGTCTAAGGGTCTACTAGTTTGGGAGAAACTTTTGGTGGAATGCGTTCGCAGCTGCTGCTATGGAGCAAAGAGGCCACCCACACACCTACCTTTGCAGACTCAGCAGCTGCCTCTTCTACTGTTTACTTTGTAACTCTCTCGAGCAAAGCTGCCCAGTTTCTGAGTTTTCAGAACCGTAGGTGAGGGGCTTAACAATACTCGTGTTTCTGCTTTCAAATAAATGCGAGTTATTGCTGCAAATAAGAAACTGAGCATTTGTGAATGATAGCAGCCAAAATGGACCCTGTAGAGCTGGAAGTACTTTTTGAGAAAAACAGCAAATGAGACTCAGAGCACTCAGAGCAGATGTGGAGGGTCAAAGTGAATACCCTCAACTGATTTTTTAACAAATTGTCTTTTTTTTAAAAAGTGATTTCAGTGTCCTGAGAAAGAGCAAGGGGGGGATTGCATTTTTCTTGTTTGTCAATTTTATGAGTCCCCCCCCCCACCTCTGCCCCAGTTGATGTATAGTTCTCCTTGACATTTATTCTGAAATTTTCCTTTTAAATTAGAAGAAAAGCTTGAGAGACTCTGAACTTTTCTGGCACGTACAGAAAGGCTGTGCACACAGACTAACTTGAGCTGCACTGCGGATGTGAGCAAGAAAGCAGAGCCAGGGCTGGTCACCACCTCTCTCTGTTTCTGAGCTTCTGATAACCCTCCCCACTGGTCCTTCCAGTGGTGTTCGCTGCTGTAAGGAAGGATGGATGCTCGGAGAGAGGAGAGAGGAATCTGATTTTCCCTCCCAAAACACTCATCCTGCATAGTTAAGTTCTTCGATGGCAGTTGTAAAGAGGCCCCATCGACTAACAATCAAGAATTCTTTTCAGAAAAAGTATGTCCTTAGTTTTCCATCAATCCATACAGTTCTTGGTTTTGAAATATATTCAATTGGGTTCTACAGGTAAAGACACCACCTGCCAAGCCTGGGGCCCTGACCTCCATGCCTGGGATAAACTCCTGAAGTTGTCCTCTGACCTACAGTGTGTGTGCCCAGGTACATGCACCCACACTCTAAACCATAATAAAAATAAAAGCATGTTTAAAAGTTTAAAAATATCATGTACATTTAATTGATCAAATCAATATATTGCTCTGCAAACCTCAAACACATTATGTAAAGGGTGAAGTTATTATAGCAAGATTTTTCCCCCAGATTTGGTGTGTTTGTGTGTGTGTGTGTGTGTGTGTGTGTGTGTGTGTGTGTGTTGTGTACACACTCATTTGTGTTGGTATAGTCAGGAACCAGAATAAAGCATCAGATCCCCTAGAGCTGAAGTTACAAGAGGCTATGAGCTGCCTGGCAAGGGTCCTGGGAACCATGCTTGTACTCCAGTCCTCTGAAGGAGCAGCAAGTGTTCTTAGCAGCTGAGCATCCTTCTAGCCCAGGACAAGAAGATTTAACAGCAAGTGCAATAGCTGTTACGTGTCAGGCATAGTTTTAGGAACTGGACACAGAGGTGAAGACAACACACTGGAATGCCTGTCCTTGTGGGAAAGAGATATCAACAAATAATCACAGGGAAGACTATAGGATTACAAATGCAACTAACAGTGCAAAGGAGAGCCCCAGGGGCTGTAGGAAATGAGGCTAACATTTTGGAAAGGCTAAGGAAGGTCGCCAAGCGGGGGTGGGGGTGGGGGATAGTTATTTATAGTCACTTAAGCTGAACTCATGAAAGAAAAGGGAGAGATGGCTGTGGTTCCCTTAAATATATGCCTTTTACTCTCCCAGAAGTATTTGACATTTATTCTTTAGGTAATGATGTAGGCATGTGTGACACACACACACACACACACACATACACACACACACACACTTGCACCTAAGTTGATACACTGGTTGGCTACCTGGTTATGACTAACTATGACAACACATAAATACTACTTCTTGAATACAAGCTAACCCTTGGTCCTTGCTGACCCAACATTAGTGGAAAGAAACTGAGCTGGGAGCTTTCCCTTCACAGGTGACCCTTCCCTTGTTGGTTAATCCCTGTGGATGGACTGTTTAGCCCCATGTCCATCTCCTTAGAGCAACATGTCCATCTTGTCTGTCAACAGTTTTCAGATGCACAGTAGTCGCATTGTTCTCTGTGAGACAATTTACCAAGTGTGATGGTTTTCTCTGGGAAGACAGCAACAGGGAAAAAAAAAAAAAAAAAAAAAAGATGTGTGAAAATCTATGGCACAGGGCTCCAGGCTCCAAGGAGCTTGTCCTCAAGCTATCTGCTCATCATAAATCATTTTCCTCTCTTGGTCCTCACTACTGTTTGAGAACACAATGTCACTTGATTATCTTTCGAATCTCCAAGCACCTAGTTGAGTCAGACAGAGAAAACCAATTTTAAGGACCCAGCCAAGGAACGTTTTGCAAAAGAAGACATTCTTCGGGGCTAGTTTTGGGATCTCCTGTGAATTATCCCCTTTAGCTCAGCTCCTGCATGCACTGATGAGAACCCGTATGTCCTGGATGACCACACTCAAGCATTAAGCTCAAGTTTTTTTTAGTGGATACACTCCAACTTTCTGGTTCTGTCTACCAGAAAACTCTGCCTGTTGCTTTATGTCTGGTGTCAGCTCAGCAGCACAGTCGTGCTTGAATCCCCTCACTGTCCTGTGTCTGTGGGTCCACAGTCATAGCAGCGTGACTATACTACCTCAGTCTTGATTCCCCCCGAAGCCTCTAAGTCCTTGCCGTGACAAAATGGTGCAGCTTTCCCGACAGACCAACTCCATAGGCCTCTAAGTGTAGAAAAGAGAGTTTCTTTCATCTTTCGAAAAGGGCTATGCCTCTTTGTCTCCTTCCCCAGTGGAAGGGAGGGGAAGGGACCTCTTCCATTTTAGCTGTGTCTAGTTTATTTTCTCTGGCATCTCAAACATGTCTCCTGCTACTGGTCCTCAGCCTGGAGAAGAGAGACTCAGCAGAAATAGCAGGTTTGTTTGTCCTCAGTTGACCTCCAATAAAACTAGGACAGTGGGAGCCTAAGAAGGTAAGGCCTCTCATCACGCAACTGTGGTCAGAGCTGGCTTTCAGGGGTGCCTCTCCAAACAGCCAAAATTGGTGTCAAACCACCAACCCCAGGCAGCCTCCCCCAGGCTTTCCTCAGCCATTAACTGTTCTGCCCAGAGTGTACTCCACCCAGTGGTGAACTAAGGTCAATCAGACATCCATTCATACTTGGGGATGGGATATGTTCACCCAGAGCGGCTCTCTGGTGATGCTCACAGAATCCGGCTGTGGCTGGCTCCATGCTCACAGGGGCCAGGGACCTTGGTAAGTGTGGCAGTGGCCTGTGGGATGGGCAGGAGATATTTGCACAGAGCACCAGCGCTTCTGCAGGAGCCACAAGGAAGGATGCCATACAGCATAGAAACAGGTTAAGTTCGAGCTTCCATGGAACAAGATTCCCATAACGGCTTGGTCTTGCTCTGCCTTCACCCTTTAATGGCACTGTGCCTCAGTTTAACCATTTGTCAAATAAAGGTTACATTGGATTGCTGGAAGAAGTAGAGATCATGAAAGTAATGAGCCTGATGTCCAACGATATAGCAGGATCTCACAGATGATAGAAAGGACCAAAGAGCCTTCCCCCAAAGGCTGGCCAGGCTCTGCTAACGCTGAAGCTGATGTGGTGGGTTCCACATCTACTCTTGAGGGCTGTGCATATTTCCCAAAGGGTACTATGCTGGGCAACACCAGCCTCAGACACAGAGCCTTACCCTGTCGTCTATGGACTTGAATAGATCATTGCATTTCTCTGGGTCTCATTTTATAGAACTACAGTATGGGATTGGTTTGAGTTGTTCCTTTTTTGTGGCTTTGGGGTTGAACCTTTCTCTCTCTCCTCCCTCTCCTCCACCTCTCTGGTTTTTTTTGAGACAAAATTTCTCTGTATAGCCCTGACTATCCTGGACTCACTTTGTAGACCAGGCTGGCCTTGAACTCACAAACATCTGCCTGCCTCTGTCTCCCAAGTTCTGGGATTAAAGGGGTGCACCACCATGCCCGGCTCCTTCTGTTTCTTAATTAGGCAACAGCGATTGAGTTTGCAGGACCCCAAGAAGCTCACAGCTGATAATGAAGTGCAAATCCTGGTGTCTTCAATTTGGATTTCTGCAAGATGGAGCAAACCAGCTTTTATGTAGGATTTAGCCCCAAATGTGACATCTACAGAATGACCTGTCCTATCTACGTAGGCTGCACTGCTGTGACCCCTGCTGCACATGTGAGGATCAGCTGTGAGGGCCACAGTGCAGTCTCAGCCTCTGGCAGATTGTCCAGAGCTGCTTGCTAGTGTCTGAAAACATTTTTCATTTCATGCACGGAAACAAACATTTCCTTATTGACAGAATAAATCAGATCAACAGTTTATGATTCTCCCCACAGAGTCAGCACGGAACTACACAGAGTCACTAGTGGAGCCCATTAAAAGAGCAAAGAAATTTCTTCTCAAAACCAGGTCTTGGTGCTGCTGCCATAGACATTTTGAATGACAGTCCCCCTTTTCAATGCTACGTTTCTTCTTTCCTACTTTTCTGCCCCAGAACTCAGCTAACAACAACATGCAATGCCATCCAAAATGGCACCCTTCATATGCAGGGAGCTTGCGACTCAGCTGGTCTCGCGCATGCTCTCTGTGTGTCATTCTCTCAGCACCCATACAGGCCCTATCTCTCCTGTACTTCTTGGCATGCACCTGTCCTGTGCAGGGTTTTGCTGTCGTTCAGCATCTGGGTCAGCTTTTCCAGACATGCTCTTCCCCCCTGTGAGAGTAGGTAACTCTTTTGAAGGTAAACTGTTGATAGTAACCCATTGGCAACATGCACCTGCACCCTTACAGTAATTTTTCCACAGAACACCAAAATGAAGCACCAGTCTTCCACAGGTAAACAGCAACATTCATTCACTGCCCTTCACTGTTTCTTTGATGGATTTTTCAAGCAGTACCTATAAAACTTCCCCTTAGAGCTCACTGAGCTGGCAAAGAATGATTAAAAGCTTATTCTGCTGTGTGTCTCTGGTGTCTGGGGTGGGAAGCATTCAATCTCTTCTGAATAAATAACCGCGCTTTGCAGTTATACTCTGGTTCTGTGGACAGAATAGCAGTTAGGGAGACCTCCAATCACGAAAGGGGAAGAGGGCACAGTTTTGTGTACAGGAGAAGAGAGTACAGGAAAACCAAATGCTAATATGGAGGATGACCAGCCACAAATAAAACAGGTCTTAAGCATTGGGAACACACACACAAACACACACACACACAAACACACACACATAGGGCCGCACATGGTCACGTGACTACATACACTGAGCTAGTGATAGAGAAGTTCAGCGAGGGATTTCCAGCTTCTCCCAACTTCCCAGCATTTCCTCCTGAGAGACTGAGACCCGCTCAACTGCAAGAGGGCACCTTGAGGACATGGGATTCATGGGAGCTTATTTCACATTGTGGGTACAACTTGTCTGGACTTAAAAATACTTTCTCTTCCATTTCTTTGCCATCCATCCTGTCAAAAAAAAAAACTCTTAGAGTCTCTCTCTTGACACTCCTGACAAGTTTCTGCTCCCAACACAGGGCTCCATGGAAAATGCGTGAACCCAGAAACACAAAGTTAGCAGTGGTGATGTTTTACATCTCCCACACTCCCTCACCTCCACAGTCGCGTGGCTGTCATGTGATCTGGCCTTGAGGTGCACAAGCCTTGGTAACATGTGTTGCAGTGGTAGATGCTACAGAGTCATGAAATGCCAAGATGCACAGCTGGTTGTGGATAGGATGACAAAGCATGGCGCGGGCACCACAACCTCTCGAATTCATGGCACTGATGATGAGCTGAGTTCTTCATTCACCATTCACCTATTTCGTACGGACCCTGAGAACAGTTTCTCATGATTATTGCCACATGTGTTCAGACTTACATTTTTATATGTGTAACACATGGCATATGTACATATTGAGTGAGAAAGTGACATATAACTTTTTTGATTGTTTTAACTATCTTCCTTTTGGGCATAAGCTTGAGGAGCCAGGATACCCTAGAGGCCCATCTCCTCTGTTTTCCCACCCCCAGCATGCTCACCTTGTGAGCAATCTGCCAAAGTGGTATCTAATCTGTTCAACACACACTCACTGAGTGCTTGTTCCTTGCCAGGAGCAGTAGTGGAAGGAAGGGATCTCAAGACACTAACGCAGAGCATGGACCCCCTTCAGAGGGGCATATTTAATAAGCAAATGAACACATTTAATTATGCATGCCACACGGCATGGATGCCCAGGGGAATGAGACAATGACAAATAAGAAAGGATAAGCTGAGTATGCCCCTCCAGTTGGGGAGGTTGAGGGAGCTTCTCTCAGGAGGCAGCCTCTAACTAGAGTTTGATAAAAACAAGAGCTTGGTAAAACATGAAGGTGCTCAGGGTGGGGAGGTCCCAAGCAAGACATAGGCAGATGCAGAATCCCGAGGTGGAGTCTAGTTCAGTGTTTCAGAAATAAGCAGCAGCTATGGGGTCCTACAACTGGAGGTGAACTTGAACGTGAACTTGAACATGCTTGTCCACTCCCAGACAGGCTCCACTCATCTCCAGGAGGCCAACGACCTGTGTGGGAACAGGACAAGGGACTAAGCCATCAAAGTCATTCAGGCAAAACCAGATTCAGATATGAAATATCTGATGTCTCCAAGTTAGCACAAAGGTTTAAAACAGTTTATGAGCCAGACACATCCACCCCAGAGTCACTCTCTTGCAAATGCTAAATAAACAGAGATGACTTTCTTCCTTTCCTTCTTCCTTCGTTCCTTCCTTTCTTTCTTTCCCATTCCCTCTCCCCTTCCTTCTCCTCCCTCTCTTCCTTCTTTCCTTCATTTCCTCTTTGCAGAGAGGAACTCACATAGCTCAGGCTGGCCTAAGATTTATAATGTAGCCTAGGATGACCCTGATTCCCTCAGCCTCCAACCTCCTAAGTGCTGGTATTACAAGAGCCACTGTGCCGGGTACATTTGGTACTAGAGACCAGCCCAGGGCTTATGTACACTGCACAAGCAAGCGCTCTCTCAAGAAGCAGCCTCCCCAGTTCCTGAAGGTCAGTTCTGTTCACCTTGCTTTTAGACTGCCAGCTCTTAGAAATGCATAATCCTATGTGGTCCACGTTAGCATGCTTCAGCTCCTATCACGTTCTGCTAGAAGGTTTGTGGATCTAGGTCTCATAGTGCTCTCAGTAATCATCTGTGCTGCACAAACGTTTCAACAAGGAATCTACTGTGATAATTAATCCAAAGGGAGCCTTTGTCTAAAATAATGGACATGCATATTAAAAAAATACTCAGAAATGTATAAATTAAATCAGAAATGGAAAGGTATTTTAAATGCTTAAACCCCAGCATAAAATTGCATTGTAACCATAACAAAAATAATTAAAATGCCAAGATTCCACTGACATTTGCAAGAGTACCAGAATTCCAAGCACACATTGGAAAGCCCACAAATATCATTACCATGGAAGCAAGAGAGAAGACGTAACTGGGCCACAGCATCATCATGCCGGTGTTGTCCTTTGCAGAACTGTAGAATGGGACATGTCTGTCCTGGTTCTAAATAGGTATCAGATGGAAGGAATTTTCTTCTAGACAGTGACCCTTTCATTCATGGCTTATCCCTATGGGCTTGTGCTCAGAGCCACCGTATTGCTGTGCACTTGGCAGTTCCCAAAGCCTTTTCTTCAGACATCACTGTATTTTATTCCTTTGGTCACCCTTGGAGATCATAAGCCAGCTGAGAACACAAGCTCAGAGAAAGAAGTAACACAGACATGCCAAACCGGTCCCCGTTAAAGTGGCCGTTCCTCCCCAGATAGCATACTGCCCCTTTTACAAAGCTAAGCCTTAAGAAATATACACATCTTTTAATAAAATATCTGAGAACGGACCATATTTTAAGTTTAAAATTTAATCCCATATTCTCAACTTCTTCCACATGATTCACGGGTCTGCAAATATGAGACACTCTAAGTACTAATTTTCCAAGCCGCATAAAATGAAAGCATCCTAATATTTCTCATAGGAAGAAGAGAGGACCATAGGATTTGAGCTAGGATAATAAAACAGGAACTATTTCTGAGACACAATTTAGTCCTTGTTCTTTCAACTTTGTCTAGAATCCGTTAGAGGGGGAAAAAAGCAAAATGATCTCATGCAGTGTTAAAATACGCACATCAAAGCATACATGTTAGGGTTTTTTTTTTTTTAAATAAGAAGCCAGCAGTTTTAAACCAGCTCTGAACCAATTTCACAAATGAGTAGAGACTCCAGCTATTACGTATGACAATGCATTACTATGTACAATAATTAAAACGAAGAACTGAAGGAGAGTTAACCGCCCACTCCTCAGAGAAAGCATCTCCAGAAGCTTCCTAGAATACACACATTGTCTCAGCCTGTGTTTCTATTGCTATAATAAACACCATGACCAAAAGCAGCTTGGGGAGAAAAGGGTTGGCTTCATCCTACAGCTTACAAGGCAGGAAGTTAAGGCAGGGACTAAAACAGAGGCCATAAAGGAGTGTTGCCTTACTGGATTGCTTAGTTTGTTTTCTTGTACAATCCAGGACCACCTCCTCAGGGTGGCACCACCCCAGGAAGCTGAGACCTCCCACATCAATCATTAGGTAAGAAAATGACCTACAGACTTGCCTATAGGCAGACTGATGGAGTCATTTTCTCAATGGAGGCTCCTCTGCCCAGATAACTACAGCTCATGTCAAATTGATAAAAGCTAGCCAGCCAGCACACATACATAAAAATAATGAGAATGGAGTTATCCTATAATGGGGCACCAGTGCCTTCACTAGATACCATGGGCTGACAAAGAAAAAAGCCAAGCACTAGGGATGGGTTACCTCCTTTGGAGTTGTTGGCCAGTGAGATTCAATATACAACCAGACAGTATGGTCTACTGTCAATGCTCTTGGCTACCCTCCAGAACGTGGCAGTAAGAAGATACCGTTGATGGTACCACATATTTGAGTAACTGTGACGAGACACCACTACCACGGCAACTATTATAAAAGAAAGCATTTAACTGGGGATTGCTTCCCAATTAGTTCACTTACCATCATGGCAGCATGTAGGCAGACATGAGGCTGGAGAAGTTTGAGAGTTCTAAATTCAGATCTGTAGGCAGCAGGAAGAGAAAGAGCTCCTGGGCCAGGCTTGGGCTTCTGAAACGTCAAAGCCCACCCCCAGTGACACACTTCCTCCACCTCCTCCAACAAATAGTGCTGCTCCTTAAGCATTCAAATATATAAGAGCCTATGGGGACCATTCTCAGTCAAAATGCCTCACATGACAAGGCTCGTTGTCACATTTCTCATCAGTGTGGCTGTAGTAATTGAGAAAGAAATGAGTATACAACTTTGTACATGGGTGAACGCAAACTTCAAGAAATAGTCATATATGACAAGATATTTACTGAGACTTCAAAAAAGAAAAAGGAAAAAAGAAAACTCAAAGGTTTTGGACATCATTACTCACTGAGACTTGTAGAATCTTTTTTTCTTTGACGTAACAGCCCGTCATCACTACAAGCAACTTAGGAAATATCTTAAATTAACTCTGAACATCAAACCCATGAGGCAGAGCTAGGACTGGAACAGAAGGCAAATGAATGATTTTGTTATTTTGCCTCTGTTTGAGGGTGTCTTTGCCAAGTTTCAGGTGTTATCAAAGTGGCAGTGTTAACAAGCGGGGCTCTTAGAACGTGATTAGGCCAGAAGGCCTCTGCCCACAGGAAGGGGATTAGGGATCCTTATAAAAGAACTTGATGTAGAGAGACTGGCTCCCCTGCCTTTCTGTCTGGTACTACGTGATGGGCAAAGAGCAAGCATTTCTGCCCAGAAGAGTATTCAGCATTGAGACACGATCTCAGAAGAAGAGGAAGGTGGCCACCAGCCATTCCCACCGGCTCACACCTGGATACTCTACTTCTAGCCTTCACAGCTGAGGGCAGGTTTCTATTCTGGTTAAATTATCCAGCCTTTGCTGTTTTGTTATAGCATTACAGACAAAAACATCATTTTTCACATCAAATTAAAAGGTGTGGACAAATTAAGTAGACAAGAAAAGCCAATATAATGGAATTAAAATAATCACCAAACAGATTTGGTGGTTAAACAGTAAATTAATGATTACAAAGGCCGGTTCTTTGAAATCAACATTGTAAGACATAAAATAACTGACAACTTTTACGAATAAAACAGAGAAGTTGTAAAGTAAAATTGAAGAAGATATGTAAAAATGCATTAAGACATTCAAATGCTGATCATTAAAAAAAAACTAGAGAAATCACTGATGGCAGAGGAATGGTTAAAAGAAAATGTGGTATATATACACAATAGATTTTTTTTCAGCCATAAACAGAAAAATAGAAAGACTTGGAGAAAACCCAGATTGTATAAGGCCAGTTAGTCTCAGAAAGACAAATATTAGCTGTTTTCCCTCATTTGTGAGTCCTAGACTCTACAGATACATAAAACCACAGGTGTGCTGATGACATGGATGTAGAAATAGACCTTTCTGGGGAGCTAAGAGGACTAAGGGGAAGGGTGGTGGGGTAGGGGAGGGTATGGTCAAAGGACATTATATACTTGGAGATGGAGAGATGGCTCAGTTGGGAAACTGCCTGCGGTGCAACCAAGAGGACCAGAATCCAGATCCCCAGCATCACATAAAAACCAGGCATGTTAGGTCCAAATAGGGATGTTGCACAGGACTCTAGTTACCCCCAGGAGATAACCCATTCATGTAGATGAACTACTGTGAACTCTATTCACCTGAGAAGCTCCTCTCTCCTTGTGGCTGAAGTGATGATGGCCAATAGCATCAGGGAAGAAAGAGGGACCATAAGGGAAATGAATTCAGGATAGTAGACCACAGAACCATGGTAAAACAAATGAAAAGATACCCATGGTCTCAAAGGGGTAGCACATGATGCAACTAGAATAAAGGCTATGATGTGGAAAGACCGATTAAAGATGAGAAAAGTCTTTGAAAGAAACAATAAATTGGTTAATAGTATGTGTGTAAGGGATGGCTATTAGTTACTTGACTCATTGCTCTGACAAAGGCAATCTCCAGAGTCAACACAATCGCCATCCAAATTCTTCACAAAAATTTAAAAAACACTATAATTTTCAGCTTCATATGAGATACACATGCGCGCGCACACACAACACACAACAAGACAGCTAAAACAATCTGAAATAATAAAAGAACTGTCTGAGGAATCACCATCAAATATCTCAAATTGTACTACAAAGCTATAGTGATAAAAACATCATGAAACTGACATAAAAAACAGACACTTTGGTCTAGGAATCAAATTGGATATCCATGCATAAGTCTAAACACAGTTGAGCACCAAATGTTTGACAAAGACACAAAAAATATACACCAAAGATAACACCTTCAAACACGCATGATAGTTAGTCAAGCTGAGTGGGTGCAGATAGAAAAGTGAAAATAGATCCATATTTATCACCAGGTACAAACTCAACTACAAATTGATCAATGGAAAATACTCTGAGAACGGGCTTGAACTCATTGGTCCGGGAAAAAACTTTCTGAACAGGACAGATGCTAAGACCAACAATTAATAATAGGACCTCATAAAACTGAAAAGCCTCTGTATGGTAAAGGATACAATTATTTGGTCAAAGCAAAAGCCTACAGAATGGGGAAAGGATCTTTATCATTTATGCAACCAATAGAGGGTTACTATGTAAAGTATATAACTGAAAGAACTGGACATCAAGAAAAAAATAAACCAATTAAAAATGGAAGTACAGAACTAATCAGAGTTCTCAAAAATGAGATACAATGTCTGAGATTTCATCTTACCCCCGTCAGAATGGCCAAGGTCAATAAAACAAATGCAGCTGCTGGTGGTGGGGATGTGGGGGTGGGAAGGGAAAACACTATCCATTGTGGATGGACTGCAAACTTGTACTGACACCATGGACATTAATGTGGCAGATCCCTAGGAAGCTGAGAGTCCATTTGCCTCAAGACCCAGTTGGATATAGCACTCCTGGTCATGTACCGAAGGGTCTCTACATCCTACTGCAGAGGCACTGGCACCTCCGTATTACTGCTGCTTTATTCATAACAACTAGAAATTGTCAATAGCTTAGATGCCTATCAACTGATGAGTAGATAATGAAAATGCAATACATTTACACAATGAAATATTGTTCAGATGTTTAAAAACCCACACAATTATGAAATTTGAGGGAAAATGGATGGAGCTAAAAAAAAAAAATCATTCTAAGTGAGGAAACCCAGACCCAAAAAGACAAGTATTTTCTATTTTCTCTTATATCTGGTTGGTATCTTTTAAGCCTTTGATATGCATGCTACAATCTGTATAACCACAGAGGTTAGATATTAAGTAAGGTACTGGGGAGGGGAGGATCTCCCAAGAAATGAAAAATAAATATATAGTTATGTAGAGGCAAGGGTAAGATGAGAATGGGAGAATTAAATAGGGAAGGGGATGGAAAAAGAGGGTGACAGAGGGACAACTAATACTAATGGGCACTTGAGTCATATGGAAACTTACTGCAGTAAAATCTTCTTAAAATATATTCATGAAAAATATATATGAAAGATATATATGAAAGATATTATATATATGTATGTGTTTATATATATATATATATATATATATATATATATATATATATATATATATATATATATATATGAAATCTAAATGGAGTCACCAAGTGATGGGGGAGACAAAACCCTGACTAGATATTACTTGCCAACATCTAATTAAGTTGTTGGCCAAAATGGCCACATGGAAATCTCCAAACATTTCAGCCTATTGGTGAGGCTGTTGGTTATTCTCCACAAACTGATGGTAAGGCCCTATTGCTGAAGGCAGCACTTACATATCTCATTACACATGGAGAAGCTGAGCTGGTGCCTACTAGAGGCTTCACCCCTAATGATTAGTGTTCATGATACTGGAAGGTGCTCTGAACACTACCAGGGGATAAAGGTAACTACCAATCCAGCTATAAACTCTGTGATCTATAGTGATGACCTGCTTACAAGATACTTTGATACAATAATGGCAAAAAAAAAATTATAGGAGTAGCCAGCCACTCTCTGGTTAGGTTTAAGGCCCACTCCACACGATGGGATCCATTCCTGACACTGCAGAGTTGGCCAAGAACCCAAGTGGGAATAGATAGGCCTACATGAAAATCAAATACTATTGTTCTGCTAATGGAACATATAAATAAAATGACATTCTGCTACCCCATAGGTCATTATCACTCAGCCATCATGGCGGAAGCTTCCTCTTGCAGTAGATGGGAACTAACACAGAGACCCACAACTGGACATGTACAGAGAATGAGAGATTTTGGAACACTCAGTCCTACCTCCGATGTCTTCATTAACCCTCCCACTACACCCCTCCCTCAGGGCTCCAAGAGCTCTGCAGAAGAGGAGGCAGGAAGATTGTGAGAGTCAGAGGGGGTGGATGGCTCCAAGGACATAGTGTCTTCTGGACGTGTTACCAACTTTCCCATCTACGTCTGAACTCACGAAGACTCTGGAAGCACGTATTAGACCCTCATAGGTTCAAGCCACGTGGGATCCCAAGTGCTGATAAGGGGAAGTAGATACAGTCTCCTAACCAAGAAGCTTCCTGCAATTGACACCTGCTTGCAAAGGAAAAGCTAGTTTTCCTCAATAAAGTCTCACTGTGTGTATTAATCACACTTAAGGACAGACACACTTAAGGATAGTAAATGGTCAACACAAAATTACCTCCATGGTAGCTCTGTAGACTTTTTATCTTGTATTATTGTTTGACATTTACTAGTCTTTTACTTGTATATTATGGTTTCTCATTTAATGCGTCTTGTGGGGGGTGTGTGTGTGTGTGTATTGTGTGTATATGTGCTGTGTGTATGAGTGTGTATGTGTGTGTGTTTTATGTGTATGTGTGCTGTGTGTATGTGTGTGTGCTGTATGTGTGTGTATGTGTGTGTTGTGTGTATGTATGTGTGTGTATGTGTGTATGTGTGTATATGTGTGTTGTGTGTATGTGTGTGTATATGTGTGTTGTGTGTATGTATGTGTGTGTTGTGTGTATGTGTGTGTATATGTGTGTTGTGTGTATGTTTGTGTGCTGTGTGTGTGTGTGTGTGTTGCTTTGTTTTCTAAAAAGAGAGAAAGAAAGGGTGTGGTATCGGATGGATGAGGAGGCGGGGAGGATCATGGAGGACTTGAGGGAGGGAAAAACATGATCAGACTATATTGTATGAAAAAATATTTTTCAACAAGTCTTTGAATGAGTGGTGTGTGTGTAAGGGTATATTAATTTACTCATCTCATAGTTCTGAGAAAATATGTGACAAGAGCAACTTGAAGGAAGGGAAGGAGGGAAGTCATGGGGGGGTGTGAAGGGCTGGTTTTTTTGTTTTTTTTGTTTTTTGTTTTTTTGCTTCTGGGATGCAGCTGGGATGCAGCTCATCATTTAGAGAAAGCATGACCACAGAAGCAGAGGCAGCTGGTAACACTGCACTGACTACTGGGGAGAGAGCACGTACAGCTCACTTTCTCCTTTGATCCAATACTGACCGTTCTATGGGATGGTCCCCTCTCCCCATTAATTAACCTGATCTAGAGAATCTTTCACAGCCATGGCCAGATGCTAGCCTTTCACAGCCATGGCCAGACTGTCAGGTTGGCAACCAGTATCAGGCATCACAGAGAGCCAGTTTGGGGAGAAAGGATCTCACGTAGCCTGACTAACCGCAGATGCACTCACTATACCAGTAAGAATGACCTGGAACTTCCGATCCTTCCGGCTCCACCTCTATCCCAGGCACGTGCCACCACAGCCGGGTATGTGGTGGTAATTCAGAACTTCATGTGTGCTAGGTAAGCATTTTACCCACTGAGCTACTCCCCAGCCCAGAGAAGTAAATACTAAGAAAGAATGACTCACCAACCTCAGAGGTCAAGCAGAGGGATCTCCCCAGCACACAAGGAGAGCAGAAATGCGAAGGAAAACATGAGTGAAAGTTCGGGGCATAGAAGAATGAATGGCCCAAAGTTTGCATTCTTTTTTTCAGGTTGTTGTTTCTTTGTGGGCTTTTGTTGTCATTATTCTGGGCCAGAGTCTTGCTATGTAGCCCGGGCTGCCTTGCGAGTCACTATGTAGCTCAGGTTGGCATCATCAGTCCTCCTGTCTCAGCCTCCCAAGAGCTGAAGTCGAAGACCTAAACTCACCATGCTCAACTTACTGCTTTTGTATTCATTCACTTATTTGCCAAGGAGTTAAAAACAATTATGAAATGTGCATTTGTTTTCGAGAATTCCCAATAACATTTTCTTTTAAATATAACATGCTTGCACATAAAGTAAGCTTGAGCAAATTTTAAAAGATTGAAATAATATATAATATGTTCTCTGGACATTTAATAAAATCAATAGCAGAGAAGAAAGAAAGATGGGACTATTTTAAAATTAAACAATATACTTCTAAATGGTTTTAAAGAAAAATCATAATGGAAATTAAAATCTTTTGATTGATTGAAAATTAAAAGCACATACCAAAGTTGTGGAATGCAGCTAACACTATGCTTAAAGTGAGATGTAATTATAATGGTTGTTTTAGGAAAGAAAATCTAAAATTCAGTTATATAACTTCCATTTTAGTAAGCTAGGGGTAGAAAAGCAAAATAAATGCAAAGAGGAAAGAGTAAAATAATAAATTTGGCAACAAAATAGTAATACAACCAAAACTGAGAGAGAGAGAGAGAGAGAGAGAGAGAGAGAGAGAGAGAGATCCCAAAACAAAACAACAATACAAAGCACCTCCCTAAACTAATTATCACCAACAGGAACAAAAGACTGAAGTAACAAAATCCCTATAGCATGGAACTAGGCCTCCTGAACAGCTGCTACAGGCAAGAAAGGGAAGGTGAGAGGGTTCCGGGACTGACTTCAGAACAGTAAGTTAGACTAGCCAGAGGGGACAGACTCCTCACCAGCTCAAAAGTAGCAAAGGACAGAGGAAGAAAGCTGCCACAGCGCATGCGCAGCATACCCATCAAGCAAGCGAAAATGAAAGAGTAGCCAGTCCAATTCTGTGGAGCAGCTCCTCCGCTCTAGTATAAAAAAACTCACGCGACTACTGGAGGAAACAATTTGGTGTCATCTCATAAAGCTGCACAGACACCTGCTGTGACCTCAGAAATTCCACTTCCGAAGGACTTTACCCAACAGAACGTAAACACAGGTCCACACACAGACTTGTATGAAAAATGCTCCCGGCCCTCTCCTTGCAAATAGCTGCAAGCTGGAAAAGACACAAATAGCCGCCACCAGGTGGCTAGGTGAACAGCTGCTTGTCTTCATGTAAAACAGTACTACCTAGAGACAAAAGCAAGGCTTGGTACCCTGAACCATGGTGAAGCGAAAAGGAAGTATGCTTGGCGAAAAGATATAAACACAAAAGAGTGCATGCCATATGCTTTCATTTAAATAGAAGTCTATAAAAAACAAATATAATGTGTAGTGACAGGAAGCAGATTAGTGGTTGCCTGGGTCCACGAGAGGGATTAGCTAGAAATGGGGCACAGAGGAACTTTTGGGGGTGAGGTAACTCGCTATATCTCAGATGGGGTGGTGGTTTCCTGGGCATATAAATTTGTCAGAACGCATAAAAATGAACACTCCGAATGGACACATTTTAAATTGGTGCAATCGTTATGGGAAACAGTATGGAAATTCCTCAAAATTTTAAAAGGAACTACCGCATGATCCAGCAATCCCACTACCAGGTATATCTCCAGAGGAGATGAAATCGATGTGTTGGAGAGCTGGCTGCACTACAGCACTGCCCACAGGAGCCCGGACTGGGAAGCAGCCTGCCTGCCCATCAATGGATGGATGGATAAGGAAAGCATGCTGCCTGCTGACTACCGACTGTACCACTCTGCCTTTTAGCAAAGAGATCCTGCTTTTCTCAGGAACCCGTGTAAACCCGGAAGAAGTGTTAGGAACTATGGCACGGAAGGTAAGCTCTCAATGAGGTCATGTGTGGAGCTAAAAACTGGAGCTCACAAGGGTAGCAGGCAGGGGTGTGCGGAACGTGGGGAAGAGAAGATTCATTCACTTGGCTAGGAGACATACTTTCAAGGAATTTTCTCTACAACATGGCACCTCATGGCTTGGGTATGGAGTGTCCCCTCCTGAAGGCTCAGGCATTGAATGAAAGCTTGGTCCCTGGGTCGGTCAGAGTGAGTGTTTTGGGAAGCGATTGGTTTACAGAGGTTTTACCTATCAATTGATGGCTTTAAAATTTAAATATATCACTGGGAGGTGGTAGACAGGGGTGAGGCTAGTTGAAGAGTGGGGGTCACTGCGGCCTGCCTTTGAATGGTATCTAATTCACGGCCTCTCCCTGCATCTCCACCTTCTGCTTCCAGACTGCCCTACCCTTCTTGTGCGGCACTCTGCCTTAGCAGCCACCCAGACAGACAGCCTTCATGATGCTTTCCATATCTTTTCCCCCCAAATAAAGTGGTGTAAGCTCACTGCAGGCAGGGCGTTGGGCGTATTGTTCATCACTGTAACTCTGTCACCTGGAACTATGCCTGAAACAGAACAGAAATTCAATAAGAATTTGTTCAATTAATTGCTTATATGAAAATGCCAACATTAAAATCTGCTTTAAAATGAGATTTCCTCCCTCCCCTTAAAAACTGTTAGCTATTCTATTGTTATTTTAACTTGTTACACACAGGAATGGGTTACACTGTCGCCATCATTTTTATACATGTGTAACATTATACTTTGGTGTTCCCACTGCCCATCCCTGGCCCTGCACCTTGCTGTTATCTTCCATCGCCACTGCTCACTGTTGTTCTGAGAGTCCAGACAATATAATCAGATACTAAATAAGATAAAGCTTCACTTCCGTAAAATAATTCCCATTGTTTCCCGGTGCCATACAATAGTCTCAGAAAACCTACAAGAAATCGATTAGAATATGTGTCTGAGTTTCTAGTGGTGTTGTCAACTGGACTCTGTTCTCTCGTGATTCCTAGTCAAATCCCTAAACTCTGGTGCCTCAATGATGACTGAATTGAAGACACAGTTTTAGAGGGGTGAGTGAGTTAACAAGAGGTCTCTACAGTGGGCCCTAGCTGGCTTGACTGCTGTCCTCATAGAAGATTAATACATACAGAAAGACCTCAAGGGTGCTCCCACACAGAGGACAGAATGGGAAGAGGACACAGGACAAAGGAGGCACTGCAGTCACAGGGAGAGCCCTGTCCTGACCTTAGACTTCCAGCCCCCAGAGCTGTAAGAATGTGAGCACCTTAATCTACCCAGTCTAAATAGTTTCTTCTGAAAGCCTGGCAAACTAGTATGGTTTTCAATAACCAATTAAGGAATAAAAGGGAAAAATCCATGTCTTCATGGTGGCCCTGGCATAGTAAAGTACCTGGGAACAGTGCTGCCATGCATGTGAAAACACAAAACAAAACTTTGTTTTTGTTTCATTTTTCTTACACTTGTCATCTCGATGGGCCCCAGGAATGGGGCAGGGCTACAGCTTCTTATCCCTCGATGAGTAGAGGCATCATCTACTCAGAGCTACCCAAACAAAGGAGTTTTTGTTCAACTGACTTTAAGAAGAAGGGGTGTTAAATATTAGACTGTGGTCTCAGCTTTGATCCACTTCAACATCCAGATTGTTATTTTGCTTTGATGGGGCTCACACTGTGAAGGTTAAACCTGATAGGGCTGAGAAATACTCAGGAAATTAGCATAAGGCACACTTCAGGGTATGTTTCCAGGTAAGGCTAAAAGGAAAGAGCAATCCCTGAGTGGGTGGCACCATCCCCTAGGCCAGACTGTAGATGGAATGGGCTTGGGTTTCATCCTTCTGCTTCCTGGTCACCATGGTGCAAGCTGCTCTGCGTTGCATCCATTAACCTACAAGCATCCCATGTCAGACTACCATCCTCGTCTTTATTTCCTGGGGCTGGTCCCACTAGCACTCTGTAATGAATGCCTTTAATTTCTCCAGGTGGTATAGGAACACAAACACATGAACACATACATTACTAGATGAATAAAGGGAATGGAAATGTAGTTTTTATGATATGATTACATCCTTGGCCATAATTCCTTGGAGACCTGAATTGCTTTCCCCTGCTGCGTTATAACCACTGACCTTTTCTTTACCCTCTTACTCCTCCCACCAAGAGAAAGGGCTTTACTGGGGTAGAGCATGATAGATATCCTACCAGTGAGCATATATGAATGAGCTTATTCTACATTTCTGCAGAGCCAGAAGACAGATGCTGACAGATGAGCATCTGGCCATTAATTTCTTTAGTTGATCCAAGCAAGTCAGGGTGGTAAAGTCAGACCTGGAGAAAGTTCTGTACTCATTGTTTCCACTGCACCTCGATGCTATTACAAGTGATCAAAGACATTGTGCACAAAGTACCATCTGTGATGGGATGCTAAGTGGGAACTATGCATATTTAAAAGGTCAACACTTACAAAGGACAACCATGTTTCAGTTACCAAACTCTTGCTTTCAAAATGTACAGGATGAAGAAAAAACAGCAGTCACTCTGCCTAGAAAAAGAGAAGCCAGGCTTCATGTAGAAGAGCTTAAATCACAGATTTTCATGATGATGATGATGATGATGATACTTATGTGAGTGAGTATTAAAATACATGCTAGTCCCACTTGGTTAGACAGTGTGCTATTGAGGAAAAAAAATCAAGGCAAAACCCCACGATATTACTAGTGAGAATATAATCTCTGAAAAGAACCACATAAGAATGTATAAATAATGAACTATTCAGAAAATCATATCGAGGGAATTGGATGAATATTTAGAATAAAAACATACAGTATTTAAAACAATCTTCAGAATAAAATCGCACAGTACTTACAATCGTTTTTTTAAATGGAATGCAAAGTTAGATGCAAAGCTACGCCAGAAAGTTGGCATGCCAGTGCCTCTGTTGTGATTGAGAAAACTTTGCTATAAAAATTTTTAGAAGCATCAAAGAATGAAAGTTCACTTGGTTGTACAAACAAAATACCTGTGCATCAAAATGCCTTTATCAAGTAACATAACAGAAAAACCTGGAAAAAAAAAAAAAAGACTGATGCACTCTGGGAAATGCTGTGTTAGTGTCCTTAATACACAAATAACGGCCACGAGGGAGCTAGAAGCACTTCCACACTGTTTTAATGTAGGCCAGTACATAAAGGAGGAAATGGGACCATGTCCCAAACTAAGTACTAGCATCACATCCACACAGTAAGTACCCAAACCCGAACAGGGTGGGCTGACAATCTACATGTTTAAGCTACCACCCCACAATACATAATGTCAAGGGACGAGCGAAGCAATGGAAGCGGCCAACAGTATTATTCTCCGACCCACAGACCTATAGATAATTTGCATTTCTTTCCTTGGATACTGAGAAGGCACCATCCACACTCTGTCCCATATTAGAGCCCCTCTTTCAGACAGGTGGATTCTATCGCAAGTCTAATGCCATTTTCTGAGCTAAGGACCCCAGGCCTAGATCAATACATTCTCTGATCGACTAACAGCCCAAATCATGGGACCTTTTAGAAATCATAAAGGCCTTACTGGGGTCCTGATGTATGGCTTTCTATCCAGCCCCATTTCTTTTGGAAGTAATAGTCGACAGCCACATGAGTAAGACATTTGTCACTGTGTATCTCTAAGCAGTAGGCAGGAGTGCCTCAGGAACACTTTTTTTCAATGACAAGACTACTCTGGAATTGATGCTGGCTGCGCTTTCACTCTGTGTCCTGTTCTTTCCTGCTTCCCATAACCTCTGGGTGATCTGGAGAGTCCCTCATCCCTAGAAGGCAAAGCTATGTGCTGGCACGTGAAGCAAATACCATTTTATCTTTTCATCTACCCCAGTTCTCATTTTACTTCCTATAAACATTCAGAGATGTCACATCCTGATCTTAGTGTCCAGCCTCAAAGATTCTGTTTTCCCAATGGTCGGGCTTCTCCATCCACATAACAATTTCCCAAAGACATCCCATCATAGGGTCAGCTTTCTTCTTCTGACCTCATTCCCTGTCGAGTCTACAGAATCCCAAACATAGAAAAGCAAATGCCAGGAAGATCTGGGGGAGGGGGGGGGAGACGTGACTAGACAACTTCCTGATGACATGCTCCCAACTTGTTCCCGCATCATAGACGGCTGCGGCTTCCTGTGTTTCTGTTCTGTGTTAACCTGGACCTCTCTTGACACCTTTCTGTGCTTCCGGGGCACACTGCATCACCTTTTGTCCAAATCTCTCTGAGGCAGGTTTCTCTCACAAGAGGCCAGAAGGAAACTATGATTTATGGTCCTGCTGGGTGGTCTGGCCCCCATTGCTTCTCGACCTTCTGTTCCCACACTCAGAAAAGCTCACTCAGTCTTACTAGTAGAGTAGGATGCAATTGTCAACTAGCCATGAGGCAACACTAGTGCTCTCAACAGAACCTTGGGAGTAACAGGCACCTCCCTTCAGCCCACACTCAATGCTGTCCAAACCAGCCTCACTTCCCAATCATCTTCCAGTGCCTTCTCATTATGCACACATATGTACTCATATGTCTGTGAAAGCCTTCAGCCTTACAAGGGGCCTTGTGAGAGTGAAAGCCATTACGTTAATTTTCCATTCCCAGGTCTCCTCGCCAACATTTGGAACAAGATTTGTATTCACAGGAAGTGTTGTGCAGCTATTTTATTTACCTTGTCTGCTTATTTATCTGCTTTAAAGAATTCCTGGGGTGTTCTCAAGGCGACCTGTAGGACCCCAGGAATATTCAGATCACCTTGGGCCCAGGAACATCCATGCTAGCCAACTACCCAACCTATCATGCCAGTCCCCTCTCTGCCAGATCCACGTGGGGCACAGCCAGCAGAGGTAAACTGCATGCTGTCCTCTGAGCCTTGTTTTTCCCAACAAAACCTTATGTATAGAGTAACAACAGAAAGCCTATTAACTCATGGAAACTGAATAAGTCTACTTAATGATCACTGGGTAGGGAAGACATACAAAAAGAAATGAAAGATTTTTCTAGAATTCAATGAAAATGAAGGCACAACATACTCAATCTTATGGGACACAATGAAAGCAGTGCTAAGAAGAGCGTTCATAGTACTTGGTGCCTCCATAAAGAAATTGAACAGTTCTCATACTAACAATTTAAAAATACACCAGAAAGCTCTAGAATAACAACAACAACAACAACAACAACAACAAATCAAACACATCCAAGAACGGTAAATGGCAGGAAATAATCAAACTCAAGGCTGAAATCAATAAATTAGAAACAAAGAGAACAATACAAAAAATGAACAAAACCAAGAGCTGGTTCTTTGAGAAAATCAACAAGATAGACAAACCTTTAGCCAAACTAACTGAAAACAGAGAGATAGTACCCAAATTAACAAAATCATAAATGAAAAGGAGGACATAACAACAGACATTGAGGAAATCCAAAGAATCATTAAGTCTTACTTCAAAAACCTGTACTCCACAAAATTGGAAACTCTAAATGAAATGGAACATTTTCTTGGTAGATACCACTTACCAACATTAAACAAAGGACAGGTAAACAATTTGAATAGACCTATGACCCCTAAGGAAATCAAAGCAGTCATTAAAAGTCTCCCAACCAAAAAATGCCCTGGATCAAATGGTTTTAGCACAGAATTCTACCAGGCTTTCAAAAAGAAGCTGATACTAATACTCTTCAAATTATTCCACAAAATGGAAACAGAAACAACATTGCCAAACTCATTCTATGAAGCCACAGTCACCCTGATACCTAAACCACACAATGACTCAACAAAGAGAGTTTCAGACAAATTTCATTCATGAACATAGATGCAACAATGCTCAACAAAATAATCACAAACCAAATCCAAGAATACATCAAAAACACTATCTACTATGATCAAGTAAGCTTCATCCCTGGAATGCAGGGATGGTTCAATATGCAAAATCCATCAATGTAATCCATCATATAAACAAACTGAAAGAAAAAAATAGCAGGATAATCTCACTAGATGCTAACAAAACCTTGGGCAAAATCCCACACCCCTTCATGTTGAAAGTCTTGAAGATATCAGGATACAAGGTACATACCTAAACATAATAAAGGCAATATATCGCAAGTCAACTGTCAACATCCAACTAAATGGAGAGAAACTTAAAGCAGTTCAGTAAAATCAGGGACAAGACAAAGGTACCCACTCTTTCCATATCTACTCAATATAGTACTTGAAGTTACAGCTAGAGCAATAAGACAACTAAAGGAGAACAAGGGTATGCAAATTGTAAAGGAAGAAGTAAAAGCATCGCTATTCACACATAATAGGATAGTATATGTAAGTGTCCCCAAAAATTCTACCACAGAACTCTTACAGCTGATAAAGATTTTCAACAAAGTGGCTGATTATACAATTAATTCAAAAAATCAATAGCTCTCCTCTGTACAATCAATAATTGGGCCGAGAAAGAAATTACATAAACAACACCCTTCACAATAGCCACAAACAATATAAAATACCTTCGTGTAACTCTAACCAAGCAAGTGAAAGACTTGTGTGGACAAGAACATCAAGTCTTTGAAGAAATAAATTAAAGAAGATATCAGAAGATGGAACGATCCCCCATATTCATGGATCAGTAGGATTAACATAGTAAAAATGGCCGTCTTACCAAAAACAATCTACAAATCAATGCAATTACCTTAAAAATTCCAACACAATTCAAGGGATGTAATTCCGTTAAAGAGCAGTTCTCAACTTCATATTAAAAAACAAAATCCAAACCAAAACACACAGAGAAAACAAGATCACTAAAAGAATCCTGTACAATAAAAGAACTTCTAGAGGTATCACCATCCCTTGAAAACCACATGGTATTGGCAAAGAAACAGACTAGTTGGTCAGTGGAATTGAATTGAAGACCCAGAAATAAGCCTCTACACCTAGGGGCACTTGATTTTTGACAAAGAAGCCAAAATCATTCAATGGAAGAAAGAAAGTATCTTCAACCAACGGTGCTAGTCTAACTAAATATCTGCATATAGAAGAATGTAAACAGATTCATATTTATCACTCTGCACAAAACCCAAGTCCAAGTGGATTAAAGACCTCAACATAAAACCAGATACACTGGGGCTGGAGAGATGGCCCAGCGCTTAAGAGCACTGGCTGCTCTTCCAGAGGTCCTGACTTCAATTCCCAGCGACCACATGGTGGCTCACAACCATCTATAATGTGATCTGCAAGGCAAAGGATACTGTCAATAGGATAAAACAGCAGCCTACAGAATGGGGAAAATATCTTCACCAACCCTACATATGACAGAGGGTTAATATACAAAATATATAAAGAACTCAAGAAATTAAACACCGCCAAACCAAATAACTCAATTAAAAACAGGGTACAGAGCTAAACAGAATTCTCAACAGGGGAATCACGAATTGTTGCAGTTACTATAAAAATATCTAATAAAGTTTGCCATAAAATTAGCCTATAATTATTTTGTCAGTATTACTTAAGCCATTATCATGATCAATAAAGACACAGATACCCGTTGTATTTTAGAATAGCCTCATTTAACCTGGGACTGGATAGATATTAACCCTTTAAACAATCCATCCCAGGCCATCTGCTTTAATCATTCCTATCCGGGTTACCTCCCATCCATAATCACAAAATATGTTCTTCATCTGGGCTTCCTTCCTCCATCCACACCAATCTGACCATATGCTTCTCTCCACACTAACCCATCTTGATCTCTTCTTCCTTCTTTCTCTTCCTCTACTTGTCTCCTCTCTCTTCCTGCCTCATGGTCCCTTGGCCCGAGGTCTGTAAACCTCAAACTCCACCTCTCTCTCTTTTCTGCCAATCCCCAAGCTTCAGTATTGTTTATTAACCAATCAACTTTAAATAGGTAGAGCGAGATTCACACAACAAGGACAGCTGTGTGTGAGAATGTGCTCATCTAGGCAGCAGCTAGATATTGGGGGCCAGTAATTAGCATCAGAATACATAGCACCGGACCAACCCCCAACATCTAATGGCCTACAAACACTTAAGGAAATATTCAATGTCCTTAGTCATCAGAGAAATGCAAATCAAAACTACTTTGAAATTCTATCTTACACCTGTCAGAATGGCTAAGATGAAAAACTCAAGTGACAGCACGTGCTGATGACGATGTGGAGCAAGGGGAACACTCCTCATTGCTGGTGGGAGTGCAAACTTGTACAACCACTGTGGAAATCAATCTGGGGGTTTCTCAGAAAATTGGGAATAAATCTACCTCAAGGCCCAAGTATGCCACTCCTGGGTATATACCTGAAAGATGCTCCACCACACAACAAGGACATTTGCTCAACTCTGTTCATAGCAGCTTTATTTGTAATAGCGAGAATCTGGAAAAAAAAACAAAGACATCATGCAATTTGAAGGCAATGGATGGAACTAGAAAAGATCATCCTGAGTGAGGTAAACCAAACCCAGAAATACATGCATGGTATATACTCACTTATAAGTGGATATTAGCCATTAAGTACAGGATAACTATACTACGATCCACAAACTCAAAGTGGCCAAGGAGGGCCCAAGCAAAGATACTGGAACCTCACTCAGAAGGAGAAATAAAACAGTCATCCGAAGTAGATGGAAGGAGGAAACTGGGTGGAAGAGGGAGTGGGGAGGGTAACAGGGCTGGTGATAAGGTATGCAGAGAGCAGGGATGGGGTGTGGTGTGGTTGGGGGAAGGACCCAGGAAAAAGGACAGAAATCAGTGGGGTGCATCTCTGGAACAGGGGAGGCTCCATGGAGTCTATGATGGTGACCCTAGCTTAGACTCCTAGCAGAAGGCGGGTACAGAGCCTGAATTTGCCTCCTCCTGTAGCCTGGTGGGACTTCCAGTGGAGGGAAGGAGACACCAACCCTCTCATAAAAATTTCTACCTAAAATGTCTCTTGCCCGCAAGAAATGTAGGGATAAAGATGGAGCAGAGATTGAGAGAATGACAAGCCAATGACTTGGCCCAACTTGAGACCCACCCCATGGGAGAGAGCCAACACTATTAATGATACTCTGCTGCTTGCAGACAGGAGTCTAACATAGCTGACCTCTGAGAAGGTGCATCTAGCAACTGATGGAAACAGATGCAGTGACCCACAGTAAACCAATAAGTTGAGCTTGGGGAGTTTTGTGGAAGATTGTGAGAAAGGATTGAGGGAACCAGAGTGGTCAAGGACACCACAAAGAGACCTGCATAGTAAACTAACCTGGGCCTATAGGGGCTCACAGAGACTGAACTGCCAATCAAAGAGTATGCATGGGCTGGATCTAGACCCCCCTACATGTGTGTAGCAGATGTGCAGCATGGTCATCATGTGGGTCCCCTAACAATTGGAGCAGGGTCTGTCTCTGCCTGCCTTTGGGTGCCTTTCCCCTAGCTGGGCTGCCTTGTCTGGCCTCAGGGGGAGAGGATGCATTTAATCCTGCTTCGACTTAAGATGCCAGGGTAGGTTGTTACCCCTTAGAGGCCCCCCTTCTCTGAAAGAGGGGGTGGGAGAAGACTGGCATTGGGCTGCAAAGTGAAAGGAAAGAAAAACTCTGGTATAAATAAATAAATAAAAGTAAAAAAGAATGCCTAGATGTTTCAGGCTGAACAAGAATAGAGTGTCTGCAGCCATTTTAAGGTGGGCACTATTTTGGAGCCAAGAGGTATAAAGGGAGGGGAGCTGGAAATGGAAGTAACACCTGCTTGGACTGGGGTCACCTTTGCTCATTTGCAATGAACTTCCCCTGTGGATTTTGTACATCCACTGGCAGGAACCTGACCACCACTGTAGCACGCAGCACTCTTCCCTTTGCTTTCAATAGCCTTGCCCTGTGACTCACTAAGGTGACTTGTTCAGTGTTCAAGGGTCATCTTCTCTGAAGGAGGTGCTCTGCCTTCCTGTCATGATGCTGAGGTCCCTCTACTCTGAAACACCACATATTAGCTCATGGAAGCCCCTGGTTGTCTCTCACCAACACAAAAGCACCATTCTCACCTCAAAGAGAATAAGAGTTTATTCTGGGGACAAACAGGAATGACCATACCGAGGAACATGGAGTCAAGACGCCCTGAAAGAGCAGTTCCACCATGGAAGTTGTTACATTAGACTTTATTAATTACAGAGCAAAAAGTATCATAAATCACGGCATTTGCCAAGCTCATCAGTAGGGGCCATTGGTGGGTGGGTTATAGCAAAGCAGACAAAATGTAGCTATAGGCTTCAGATACCTCCTGACAACATCAGCAGCTGTTTTGGGGGAAGTTGGTACTCTGCTGTGGATATATTTCAAAAGATGGTGAGCCACACTGGGTGGTAAGTGACAAATGGCTTTCAATATGACTAAAAATAGTTCAAGAGAACTTGGCTCCAGTCTGGAACATCTTAATTAGTCATTTGTACAGTCTTTAATGTGCTTTTCTTTTCTTTTTTACTAGAAATTTCCATTTAAAATCTGTTAGATACATTTGGCTACATATAATACTATTTTCAGTTCCCCCAAGTTACAGTACTTAAACAAGGTAGAAATTTGTCTTTCATCTTAAAAAAATAAAAATAAACAGGGAGTGTACCATCCATCTTCATGAGTGTTTCGTGGAGCTGTCAGAGATGCAGGCTCTCCTCCTGTTCCATCCAGCTCTGGCCCTTCCACTCTCAAGTTCACTGTCTTTTAAGATGGTGAGTTTCAGGCTAGGACCAGGAGGGTAGGGCAGGGAGACCATTGGAAAAACAGCTTCTCCTGATGGATTGTCACCCTTTGGGCATTTCTTAAAAATCTACGCAGCACATGCCTGTTCACACGTCCTCAGAGAGGGTGTGGTTTGACAAAGCCATCATCAAACAGACTCTGCAGTGCTCTGAGATCAATCGGGAGCCTGGACACAAAGTAGAGTGAAATGTGCCTTTTGGGCTAGTGCCCAATTATAAGTGAGTATATACCATGTGAGTCTTTCTGCTTCTGGGTTAACTCACTCAGTATGATCATTTCTAGTTCAATCCATTTGCCCACAAATTTGAGGATTTTCTTGTTTTTAATAGCTGAGTAGTATTCCATAGTGTGAATGTACCACAGTTTCTTTATCCATTCTTCAACTGAGGGACACTTAGGCTGTTTCCAGGTTCTGGCTGTTATGAATAAGGCTGTTATGAACATGGTTGAGCATATGTCCTTGTTGTGTGGTGGAGCATTTTCTGAGTATATTCCAAGAAGTGGAATAGCTGGGTCTTGAGGATTTCCAAAGTGGTTGTACAAGTTTGCATTCCCACCAGCAAGGAAGGAGTGTTCCTCTTTCTCCACATCCTTGCCAGCATGTAGTGTCATTTGAATTTTTGGTCTTAGCCATTCTGATAGGTGTAAGATGGAATCTCAGAGTCGTTTTGATTTGCATTTCTCAGATGATTAAAGACATTCACTTACCAGGGGATTGGGACAGATGTGAGAGGACATCCTACTGAGACTCTAGGTAAGAGAAATATAGGATATGGGGAAATAGAAGGATCCAGAGGGTCCTAGAAACCTACAAGAAGAACATCATGATGGGCAGATAGGGGCCCAGGGGGGTCTGCTCAAACTATTGCAGTAACCAATGACAATAAAATAGTAAACATCGAACCCCTACTCTGATCTACCCAATGGACAGGACATTCTCCACACTTATGTGGAGTGCGGGGACTGACTCTGACATGAATTCTGGTGCCCCATATTTGACCACCTCCCCTTGTTGGGGAGGCCTGATGGCAGGCTCCCGCTTGAACATTTGCTCCCCAGCTGGTGCTGCTGTTTTGGAAGACAATAGAAGGTTTAGAGGCTTAGAGGGAGAAACTTTGCTGTTGGACTCAATTCACTGGGGCAGCTCCATTCTCTCCTTGCTGTCTGCTTCCTAACTGCAGAGGCAGTCTAAGTCCCCAGATGCCCCTCCACCCTGCCTCCCCTAACACGATGACACAAGTAAAATCTTCTTAAGCTGTAGCGCAAGCCAACAAACAAAACAAATGAACAAATGAAAAACAAGCAACAAAAGAAATGGGAAGGAATCCCCTGTTCTTATGCTTGTCCCATTTTTGGCCACGTATTTTGGTCACAGTAAAGAAAATTAGTCCTACGGAGAAATGGAAAAGAGGAGGTCAGGGTAGGTAGATGGCTTTCTAGCACACAGTTGATAGTCTGGACAGAACAATTCGCTTTTAGATCTATCTTTCTTCTTGGCAAAGAGTTGTTGGAGGGCCAGGATTGGGCTGTCAGTTCTAGACCGGACTATGTGTGGCTCCCAGCAAGAGGGCAGGGAAGGTATCTATCTGCTGACTGGTTCTCACAGAGGAGGTAATTTAAAAAAAAAAAAAAAAACAAGGGACACAGCCTGTCATGTGGAGAATCTCCACTTCAAGACCAATGCAGTCCACACCATGTGAGCTTTCCTCATAATGGTGGAGAAATCAATGGACATGTAATTCTGACCCAGCTCTACAACTCAACTTGGCAAGAATTTACTATACACATTCTAGACTCCAGAAATAAATAAGGCCAGTCATCTAGCCAAAGGTGTGACCTGCAGCTTTGCATGCTTTGTAGAAGCAGCGGTGGTGCCATGAAGCCAAGCCACCATGAGAGAATCCCAGGACATGTGTAAGTTCCAGCGAGAAGATGCTTTGTCAGCTCACCATCTGTCTTATTGGAGAGTCCTGTGTCACTTGTATTGTCTTTATTTTCCCTAGAACCAGACAGACATCCATAAAGCCATACACAGGAGCTAAACAATCTGCCTGCCACTGACATATTTACAGATAAAACCAATCACTCTCCCACTCACGACCTCCTCCCAGCCGGTCACTGACCAGATGTGCTGCCTAGCTGATGCAATGGGTTCATGTCTTTTAGCTTTGTCTGACTTTACATTCTACTGAATCATCACCACCAGCTTCCAGAAGAGAAGTTTGCTGCTGAGCTGACATTAGGCCACCAACAAGGAGACACCTTGGGTTAAGAAGGGGTTGTCTAGGCAAACAGGGAGATCCCAGAAATTAACAAGCACTTAGCCGCCTTGTGGTGACTCTCTCATGAATATCACTGAACCTAAGCTTACAAACTCCTCCAGATGACTCATCTTACAGGGTGATGTGCTGCACGCAGTGGCCGTGTTCTGTGTGCCTCGAGTTCTAAAGTACTGTGTCCTCTGTTCAAGATAGAGTCAGTTAAAAAATAATCACAAAATGATTAAATTATTGAACTAGTTAGCCTAACTTGACACTATGACAGGTTAATGGTTTTAAAAATATACTCTGTAAGAAAATGAGAACAAGCCCTTTCAACTTTTAATTACTAAATCTGAGACCCTATAAAATGGAACTCCATATGACCCTTGTTTTAAATGTCCACATTTATTGTCTATTTTAGGCTCAGAACAAGGCTTACTCCAGAGACATTTTGAGCCTGTCAAATATGTAAATTGTTTCTCAAACACTTTAGGGTTACCACAAAACCTAAATTGTTTTTAGCTAACCAAGCACTTTCTCTCTTTGGTTTCAAAGGCCAACTTTATTTTACGTTTTTTCAAGAAAACTTAATTCAGATGTTTCTGATCCAGTTGCACTTAAATAATTAAAACACAATTTTGAAAGAGCTGACTGGTGGGCAGAAAAGCAGAAACGTTCTCAAGCCCTTTGTCTCAGCCTCTGTAAACATGTTTTCTGAAAAGCATGAAGCCTTGTTTTGCCAAGAGTAAACCAACTGTAGTGATACAATTTGGTTGGAAACCTGATTTCAGGGCAAATCCAGAACCATCCATTTGGAAAAGGGTAGATTGTGTCGAGATCTCTTCGATATTCTCTGCTTCCAAGGGCTTGGCGGAAGAGCTTTCAGACCATATACATTCCCAATGACAGATGCTAGGAAAAGGGGAGCAAGACCTGGGGCTTTCATGGAGGACCAGAATGGGAGCTCTCAGGTTGGTCATATTTGTATTGATGAGCTCAATTTTTTATTACCAAGCATCACCAAAATGGTTTGGCAAGTTGAATCCAGTGAAACATGGAAGTAAGACTAGATGTGGGGGGCGGGGTTGCACCTTAGGTCTTGGGAGGTGGAGACAGGTGACTCTCCCTGTGTTTGAAGCCAATCTAGTCAACACAGAAAGTTCCAGGCCAGTCAGAGCTGCATAGACTCTGTTTCTAAGAAGAAGGAGGAAGAGGAGAAGGAAGAGAAGAGGATGGAAGTTGGGATGAAGGAGGAAGGGAAAGAAAAGATAAGGAGAGGAGAAGAAGAAGGGAAGAGAAGAAAGAGGAGAGAAGAGGAGAGAAGAGAAGGGAAGAGAGCCACTGACCACTCTAAATGGCTTTATTTCATGTTGTCCTGCTGAATAGGGGCCCATTCAAGCCAACACATAGGAGCCTCTGGGAACTTGGTCCTTTGAGCGACTCCATCAGATATACTATTATCTTTTTACATTATTATATACTTAATACTGAACAGAGTATGTGATTGACACTTCTTAAAGTGGACCCACTAAAGTCAGTGTATAGGACAATGGTGCTGCATCTAAACACAGCATCAGCTCCCAAAGACCGGTGGCTCTGAGATCCAGAAGATGTCTTCCTTGGAGACAGGGACACTCACGTTATTGATCTTAGGGACTTGTAAGAGCTTCTCTTGTCAACACGGAGCAGTCTGGATGACGGCACAGGTGTTGTGAGCGCCTTTCGGAGGTGGACCTAGTCACCTAGAATTCTCTCTGGGGGTGGAAATTTACTTTTCAGTTGACCAAAGCAACTGAAGGAACAAAGTTTATTGCAGCTCTGGTTGCAGAGAGATAGGAGACCCTCATGCCAAGGGAGCATGGCAGCAAATGGAAAGCCAGGAATCGGAGAACTCTCACCCGTAACATGAAACAGAAACAGAGAGAGCAAACCAGAAGTGGCACAAGGTTTTTCATCTCAGAGCCCGCCTGCAGTGACGAATTTCCTCTGGGAACAGCACCACCAACCGAGGACCAAACACTTAAAACTCTGACCCTAGGCAGGACACTTCTCATTGAAAACACCATTCTAGTTAAGGATTTGTCACTTTCTTGTTATGACAAAGTAACCTGACAAGAGCAACTTAAGAAACAAAAGCTCCTTTTGGCTCACAGTCTGCAGGCCCCGCCCATCATGGTGTGGAAGGCAGGCAGCCAGAATCTGAGAGAGATAGGAACACTGTGTGCACTGTTCGGAAGGAAAGAGTGGTGACCACGGCCTTTCAGCTCATTTCCCTTTTACTCAGGCTGGGACTCAGCCCTTTGAATAGTGTCACTTTGTTAGTGTGCATGTTCTTACCTCAGTGAAACCAATCTAGAAACTTCTCACACACATGCCCGGAGGTTTGTCTCTGTATGACTCTATCAGATTAACAGTATTTGATGACATGGGGCATAAACAGTACCTTTGCATGTTGCATGTGCCTTGGTGTTGAATTCAGTAAGACAGACGACAGCACTATATGACTGTCCACCAAGCTAGACAGCCATAGAGCTAAAACTAGAACCCAAGACCTTTGGTTCTCAGCAAAGACCCATTCATTTCTTTTTTAAAATTGTATTAATTTATTCAGATTACAACTCAATTGTTATCACTTGTACCTCCCACATCTCCCTCCCTCCCGCTTTCACCCTGTTCCCCTCCCCTAGGTCTAAGACCAAGGGCGACCTCCTCCCCCACTATATGGTCATTGGTTATCAAGTCTCATCTTGGTAACCTGCTTATTCTTTCTTTGAGTGCCATGAGGCCTCCCCACCAAAAGGAGGTGGTCAAATATGGGGCACCAGAGTTCATGTCAGAGTCAGTCCCCGCACTCCACATAACTGTGGAGAATGTCCTGTCCATTGGCTAGATCAGAGCAGGGGTTCGATGTTTACTACTTGTATTGTCCTTGGTTAGTACAATAGTTTGAGCAGACACCCCACCCCGGGCCCCGATCCACCCATCATGTTGTTTTTCTTGTAGGTTTCTAGGACCCTCTGGATCCTTCTATTTCTTCATGTCCTGTATTTCTCTCACCTAGAGTCTCAGTAGGATGTCCTCACATCTATCCCAATCTACTGGTAAGTGAAGACTTTCGTGGGATATGCCTTTTGGATTAGTGCCCAATTAAAAGCAAGTATATACCATGTGACTATTTCTGCTTCTGGCTTAACTCACTCATTATGGCCATTTCTAGTCTCATCCATTTGTCCACAAATTTCGGGATTTTCTTGTTTGTAATAGCTGAGTAGTATTCCATAGTGTAAATGTACCACAGTTTCTTTATCCATTCTTCAACTGAGGGACATTTAGGCTGTTTCCAGGTTCTGGCTATTATGAACAAGGCTGCTATGAACATGGTTGAGCATATGTCCTTGTTGTGTGGTGGAGCATTTTCTGGGGATGTTCCAAGGAGTGGAATAGCTGGGTCTTGAGGAAGCCCTATTCCCATTTTTCTGAGAAAGCGCCAGATAGATTTCCAAAGTGGTTGTACAAGTTTGCATTCCCACCAGCAATGAAGGAGTGTTCCTCTTTCTCCACATCCTTGCCAGCATGTAGTGTCACTTGAATTTTTGGTCTTAGCCATTCTGATAAATGTAAGATGGAATCTCAGAGTTGTTTTGATTTGCATTTCTCTGATGACTAAAGGTATTGAGCATTTCTTTAAGTGTTTTTCAGCCATTCAATATTCCTCTGTTGAGAATTCTCTGTTTAATTCTGAGCTCTGTTTCTCAGTTGGGTTATTTGGTTTGGTGGTGTTTAATTTCTTGAGTTCTTTATATATTTTGGATATTAGACCTTTGTCAGATGTAGGATTGGTTAAGATCTTTTCCCAGTCTGTAGGCTGTCGCTTTGTTCTGTTGACAGTGTCTCCTGCCTTACAGAAGCTTCTCAGCCTCATGAGGTCCCGTTTGGCCTAAGCTGTTGGTGTTCTGTTCAGGAAGTTGTCTCCTGTGCCAATGTGTTCCAGGTTCTTCCCCACTTTTTCCTCTACCGGATTTAGTGTCTCTGGTTTTATGTTGAGGTCTTTAATCCACTTGGACATGAGTTTTGTGCATGGTGACAAATATGGGTCCAATTGCATTTTTCTACATGTAGACATCCAGTTAGACCAGCACCATTTGCTGAAGATGCTATCCTTTTTCCATTGAATAGATTTGGTTTCTTTGTCAAAAAGCAAGTGACCATATGAATGTGGATTCATTTCTGGGTCTTTGATTCAATTCCATTGATCAACCAGCCTATTGCTGTGCCAGTACCATGCTGTTTTAATTACTGTTGCTCTATAGTACAGCTTGAGATCGAAGAAGGCCTGTTAATTTCTATCATCTATGTTCTACTCAGTTTCTGTTGCATAACCTCTGACTCAGATGTTTGTGACTCTCGTTTGCACATAGGGCATGCCTGTGTCAATCCCTTTATCGCAAATTGACAGTAGCTTGATTTCTCAGTACCTGTGTGACAGCACTTGACTGTCCCTTAGAAACACAACTGAAGATAGAAAGACTTCCCAGGGCACTTCGGGTCTTGCTAGTTAAGGCCTGGCTGGAGAAGGGTGACATAGAGATGCCCAGGAGGAACAGAACTAAACCTGAACCACTGGAACAAGGGGTAAAGACAGTGTAGAGGAGCCACAGGGTCACATTTGATTGACTGTGTTTTGCTTCATTAAGACAACAATAAATCCCCACATTTCAAAATGCAAGAGTAAGACTTTCCTCTAAGGCAGCTACTGAGAGTCTGCCTTGGTGGTTGGTTTAGATAAGCAAGGGCATTTGGGAAATATGTAGTCTAAGCTTCTCCCTATGATCCGTGCCAGCATTTTAGCTGCCAATAAGTAGGCATGTTTTTTGCTTCCAAAAATAAAACATGATTATATCCTTGCTACCCTGGTCTACCCTTGACCAGTCCCCGGGCCATCACACAAAGAAAGAGAGCAATGTATTTTGTGGTGGTGTTTTTGGTAAGTTCCCATTTAGCAAACTCTTGAGTGTGTTTTGTCATAGAGGGGCTGGCTGCTGTGGGCAGACAGTGACTGCCTAACAAAGCCCCTGGAAGTGCCTCTCCTGCCAGTGACACATGGCTTCCGATAGGAAAGAGCAAACTGGCTTTCTGACCCCAGAGTCCCCTCTCACATCAAATACACACACACACACACACACACACACACACACACACACACACACACACACGACACTTCTCTGGATTGGATATGAAGGTAAGGAAGAAATAAACACAGAAAAGAAAATTTGGGACATTTTCTATAGCTGTGACAGAAAAATAATGAAGAACTTAGAAATGTCGTCATGTCAGTACCTTTTCTGCTACTATAATAGAATGTCTGAGACCATATAATTTATAAAAGAAAAGTTTGTTTGGATTTGGAGACTGGTAAATTCAAGGGTACAGCAGTAATGTTAGTTAGTGTGTCATAACATGGCAGAATGCAAAAATGCAAAATGGTGTGTGCAGAAGAAGCAAGCCACGAGAAGCAAGCCACAGACCCCCAAGAAAGGCATTAATCCCCCTGAGTGAGCAAAGCGCATCGTAAAGGCCTCACTCCTCAACACCACAACAATAGCAACTAAATTGCAGCAGGAGTTTTGGAAGGGGCAAACTCCACTCAACTCACGCTTCTTGGTTCATCTGAGGTAGTATTAACCAGGGGAAGATTTGGCATCTTCATCCCAGGCCCCCTCTGCCTTCCTCACAAGATTCACAGGCCTATTCTACTCAGGGACCGTCGTGTCCCAGTTAACAGAGACTTGCTTAGTTTTAGGTCTGAAAGGCTTTCAGAGGCTTCATACAAATAATGGCTTCTTCCTTGAAATTAACAGAAAAACAAGAAGGAAGGATGGAAGGGAGGGAAGGAGGAAGGGAGGGAGAAAGGGAGGGAGGAAAAGGAAGAGAAGGGAAGAAAGAGAAGGACGGAGGAAGGGAGGGGAGGAAGAGAGGGAGGAGGAATATGGAGCCACCCTTCATTCTTGCAGACATCATTTGGAATTCTCCAGAGGAGGGGTGGGGGGATGGGGGGGGAGGGCGGAGGGTAACTTCCTTAGCCTACAGAACTGAGAGAATGGATAAGCATGCTGACTCCTAAGGACAGTATATTGTAAACTGTCCTTGTGCTTAATGTGACTTGTGCAATATTCCTTTATCTCCTTTTTAGTGCTGAGGATGGGCCAAGGGCGTGAGCCATGCTTAGGCAAGCACTCTGCCACCGAGCTTCACCCTCAGCACTAACCCTTTGCTCTCTCTGCTCACATTCTCAAAGTTAATTTTCTCTAAACTAATGGCACCAGGGAACTGCTAAGGTCTACCTCACTCCCATCTCCACAGCTGGCCACATCCCCTCTGTCCGGCGTTTCTATTTTCCTTCATAATGACCTATGAGACGCTATTGCTCCCACTGGATCAGCTAAAGCAATTGTTTCAACTCGGGACCCTCGCTTTAATGGTGTCTGAAAAGACTACTTTTGGTGTATAAGACGGCATATCTGGGAGATCTGGGCAGCAGCACGTGGACGTCTTTGTGAGCATCGTTTCTCTACCACAAGAGAAAAAAGGCTAAAGGTGTGGGGGGAGGTGATGAACAAACACTAATCAGGACAGCCTGGTCTGTCAGGCGAGACTCCACAGGAGAGCCCATCTCTCTCTGCATGCAGGGTGTGTGTGTTGATGCTTCCCACAGACACTGTAAGTAAGGAATACCAGGAATACCAGAAATCCCCTGCACAGCTTTGAGGAGGGACCAACAGCTCTCTATGAACTCCAGAAGACAGCTGGGCGTGCTTGCTAATTTGAGCCTCTGAATTGGGCCCATGAAGGAAAGAAGAGTGTTCAGCTTAGGGGTTGGGACATGAATGGGTCCTTGTGTTCCTGCAGATCAGCCATTTGTCTCTGTGAAGGGCAACGCTTGTAGGGAGAGAGGGGTGTACAGGCAACAGTGTTGCATTTGAACAAGTAGCTCTGGTTAGTGATGTGGGTAAAATTACCCAGAGATATTTTATATTATAGGCAGAAATTTAAATGCATAGGGGACTCAGACCACGTGTGTGGGACTCTGCCCTTGTCTCAACAGAGACCAAAGTGCACTAAACAGCAGCTTGGCCACCTGGGGCTGCCTTTTCCTCCTCTGTCTCCAGTGATGTAGGCAAAGGTAGCATCTTGTTGGAACAGAGAGGGACCCCATCCCTCATAAAGCAACATCCTCACAGCCAAGCCCGCCTGCCAAGCTTTTCATGAAGGACTTTTAGTGTGAGAGGAACATAAGCCACACTTACATCGATAGATTTTTTTCTCCCTCTTTATTTATGTTAAAATAGTCAATTCTTACAGCAAGCCTAGGTGCCAATGTAGGGGGGAAAAAAGCAAAGTTATCGGTTTTCACTTTGCCCATTTCCACAAAGAGAAAGAAAAAAAAAAAAGGATTTTCTCTGGTTTTTGTTTTGATATGTGTGTGTGTGTGTGTGTGTGTGTGTGTGTGTGTGTGTGTGTGTATGTGTGTGTGTGTGTGCAAATTTAGTAAAACTGGATTCTACTTCTATTTTTATAGTAACAGTATTTTGCCCAAGATGGTAGGGAAGATAAAAAAAAAAAAAGGAAAAATAAACCATTTGTCATTGACTTGAAGACGGATTGGTAGGAAGGAATGGAAACCACGGCAATTTTAATTTTTATTCTGAAGAACTCGGTCAGTGATGTGATCAAGCCCGGGAAAGGATGTCAAATAACGCTGACATACGAACCTTGAAATTTCACCTTTTATTTTTGTGGAAAAAGAAGAGAGGAAAATTGAGGTGAAACTGCAAAACTGTCATCCCTCCCCCACCACCATCACCAGTCCTGTTGAAGGGAAGGTCTCTCCAATCACCGCTGAGCGTGTTTTGGCAAAGTCCAACTGCCAAGTGTCCTTCAAGACTGGTTCTCATCACTGAGAGGCACCTTTCTGGCTTTCTCTGGGCAGCAGCCATCTATCTACATCTGGGCTGTTCTCGTCCCTCCAGCCAGACCCAGTTCCTTTAAGGACACCACAGAAAATCTGCAATTTTGACTCGCAGGCAGCCGCAGAGAGCTGTACTCCCATAGCCACTGCACTGCTGGATTCTTCATCATGACAGAGTTGCACACTGAAATGCAAATCCATAATCTCTGAGTAGCTCAGAGCATCGGTTCACACAGAAAAAAAAAATCTTATAGGCCTGAAACTAATAAAAGCAACCTCCACCTTATGATTATAGCTGGAAAAACGTTGCCAAGGGAGTTGAGTGAGCCCAACACTGCATCTGTAGGAAAGCTGTTGTCACCGAAGAGCGGAGGGCTTCGGAGAAACACCAAAAGCATGCTTCGGTTGCACTCCGTCAAGACATTTAATAAAGTTACCATTCTGGACACTTTACCCGGCCGCTTTGGAACTGTATTCATGGTTACTCAGCAGGAAGCCAACATTTGAACCCACCAATCTTTGAAGTCACAAATTCAATTTTAAACTTCTTTATTTAAAAGGCCTTGAGAATATCTATCACTCGAGGCAGATGGACGACAGTAACATTGAATTTTATGAATTATTGCTTTCCAATCAAGGGTGACAGACTGGCTTATATGAACAGGGAGAGACTTTTCAAAAGCAGCCATGTTCCATCCAACTTCTCCTGATTCCATTTTGCCAATGAAAGGAAAAGGAGATTACATTTTAAAAATAAAATTCTTCCAAATAAAATCCCAGCAAGTACTTAGCTCCGGAGAGCGCTTGCGGTGCCTCTTGGTTGTAAATGCTGGAGTTTTATATCACTCACATGAGCTCAAGTCTCTCCATCTTGGACTGAAAACCCAAGAACAGCTGGAGCCTTAGACCTAAGTCACTTGGACCCAACCCAGCATGGGGACTCCAAAGCAGATGCTCGCTCAGTTCACTGTGACTCTTCATTCTGTTGGCTGACTAAGATCCGACTACTAAGGGCTGCGAATCCTGAAGATGCAGCAGCACTTACAAACTGGATCCCATCCAGGGCTTTGCTGGTATTTGTAAAGAGCCACTGCAAAGGGAGGCTCTGGGTCCTCAGCACCCAATGCAGTTCCTCTGAGGCCCGGGTCCTATCACGTTCACAGGAGGGACTCTTAGAGAGACCCACTGGCCCGGTGTCCACTGCAGCAGATGCATTTTATATAAGGAAGATGCAGACAGATGGCTACAGACCCCTGCTCTTGCTGTCTGCAGTGCACGTCCATTGATTTTCAGTCAGGGCTGGCCGGAAGTTTGCTGAGCAAATCAAAGAGGAGAAAAACTGTAAATGAAATGGCTTAAGACGGGCGGTTTCTTAAGATCCTTTAAAAATAATTTACAAGTATTTCTTCTTCAACTATAAATGGCTGACATGTTCATTACAAAGAATACTTTAAGAGCGACAAGCTCATTGTAAGTAGTGCTTATCTGTACGTCTTCCATGACCCCATAGGGGGAAACTGCATACTGTGTTCAAGTTACTCAGTGTGTGAAAAGGCAGTAAACTCTTAGGCTTTAAACATGGTTTATTAAAACATGTGTCGTACAAAATCAGGTTCCCTTGCCTACATTAGTCTGAAATAGTAAAAAAAAAAAAAAATTATTGCAATCTTTGGGCACATGTATTCCCAGAGTGTTGACTCATTAAAGGACCTGAGGTAAGTCGGTTAACCTCTCCTAGCCTAGATTGACTCCGTATTGAAATAATGTTACTTTGACTCTTGAGCTGATGAACAGAAAGGACTCAGGGAAGAGTAGAACAAAAGAGGCCCCTGGTAAGTGATAGTCACCCCTCAACTGTAATCAGAGACTAAGAGTACAGAGAAATTGATTGATGTCTTCTTAAGTCAAGTTAGAATCCTATAGACATTTGAACCATAAGTGCATAGCGAACAAAGTAATTTGGGTACTGAATTTGGGGTCATTAGTACATGCTCCAAGAGGCTAAGTTCAGTTACTCCTCCTTAAGAAACCAATTAAAACAACCAAATAAAACAGTAAAAAAAAAAAAAAGAAAAGAAAAAGAAAAAGAAAGAAAGAAAGAAACACACACACACACACACACATACACACACAGAAAAAGGAGATGTACTCAATGTGGCCACATTGGCAGGAGGGACAATGAGACCGAGTGATGTCCCTATCCATTTTCAGGGTTGTGAAGTGAGAACACAGTAATGGAAGGCCAGATGTATGTACACCTATGCACTCCCCACCAGGATGTGAGCCTGTCTATCATTGACCATCAGTTTCTAGGCTTCAGTGTCATAGTGTCATCTTGTAATGTGGTCGGACAAACTGACAAGTTGTAAACCTCTTTCTGGGTGTAGTTCCTCCTCTGGTTTGTGCCTTTTCTTTCTCCTAGAATGGAATTCCTGGGAGTGAGGGGGGGCGGGGAAACTTCCCATTTCTTGAGGTTCACTGTTTCAACAGGCTTGGAGACTGGGGAGCCACTCAAGTGTCTCTTTAGCAGATCCTCATTTCTGCCAGGATGACTACAACTTGACAATAGCCAAAGAAGGGGTGTCTGCAAGTCAAAAGTAGAAAGAGAAGGGATCCATTCAGCAAAAACCCTAAATAAACAACAGGTCATGTTGCACTGGGGCCTGGGGCCGGGCAGCGCACACAGTGGAATGCATGTGTTGCCACCGCCAACAACAGCACAACGGTGCCAAGGCCGTGCCATTTTGTAGAGTTCCTCCATTTTGGTTAAACAGTGATAATGTCCTGAAACCACAGTGATTAGCGTTCCCAGAACTAAAATAACTGTTTTCCTAGGTTCTTGCCACTTCCCCTGCTGACCCCAGGTAATGACTGAACACAAAAGATGTTTACAGATCTCCAGCATTCTTTTACTCACTGCCCATCATATCCCCTCGTCACTCGGAACAATGCCAATCTCTGGGCCAATTGGGAGGCTTCTGACATCCCTCTATCTCCATCCCCCCCTCCCCCTATAGCTCTCCATGGCTGGAAGTTGACAGCAGTCTCTAGTTCCCTGACCTAGAGATCCCCTTCCAAGGTTTTCTAGTATCGAACCTGTTTTGTTGTAAAAGTCACTCATTTCCTTGTCTGACTCTCCTTTTATCGATCTTTCTTAAATCTTCTACATGTGGGCCTTTTGGAAACATCCGAGTTTTGAACCATAGCCAGGAGCAGTGGTGCATCACTGCCATCTCAACATTAGGGAGATGGACGCACAAGAGTCAGGAGTTCGAGACCAGACTGGAGTACGTGAGACTCAGTCACAACTCCCCCTCTCCCTCTAAAAGACTTACACCATAGTTAGGTTTGACGCTGTTTCACGCTTATTCCCCCAGCAGGTATTTGGGAGGCTGCAGAGGGCACACGGTGAGACCCTGACATTGAAGCTGTGGTGTCAACCTCTCCAGTGAGTTATTTCCACCCGCCAGGTACTGCAGCACGGTCCATTCATTCTGCTGAGGAAAGAGATCTAGCAGGACACAACTCCTTACTTTGCATTGCAAATCCAGACAGTGGAGGACTCTCAGCCTTAAATCCGTGATTCTGCTTCTGCCTCCACTTGAGAGAGATGCTCCACTGCACACGGATTTCTGTTGATGCCTCTCCTTGTCTAGAAGGACCTACATTGCACTACTCTTGCAGTAGACATAGCCATCATTAGGGAAAGAGAGTTTTTAGAGGTTTTCATTTGCTTGATTGATATTGGGGGGGGGGTGCGTGTGCCTGCATGTGTGTAGGCCGCCTGGCCTGTGACTCTCCATGGATTCTCTTGTCTCCACTTCGCATCGTGAGGCAGGGATGCTACTGCACCCTTCTTTACATAGGTCCTGGGATCTGAACTTAGGGCCTCATACTTGCGCAGAAGATGCTTTATACACTGAGCCGTGCCTCCAGCCCTGTCCGACAGGCTTACCTCGAGCTCTTGGTTCTCCTATCTCAGCCTCCGGAGTGCTGGGGTTATAAGCTTACTCACCATTCCTGACCACTGACAATTAGCTCAGGCTAGCCTCCAGCTTCCTCTCTTCCCCCTCGTTGGTGTCAGCTTATGGTCCCCAGGAGGTATCACCATGGCCAGCCAGGTCTACATCTTAAAGTGATTTCATACAACCCTGCACAGGTCTGCTCAGGGGGAATACTACCTTGAACTCCTTAATAACATTATATATTAACACGAGTTGTTTTTCGAAACACAACAGTTCTCCGTTCCTAGCAATTATTTCTTTCTCAGCTTTGCCCTTCCTTATTGACAATAGTCCTGGCTAAGGTGCTCGAACCCTTACACTCAGCTTCCACTCCCCTCCCCTGACTCCCAGGGGTGCTTTGAGGCTTACACAGTAACAACAACAACAACACAAATGGAAATCTCTTGGATTGGTGCACATAGTAAGGGGCCATATTGGTTAGTTTCCTTGTTACGATTAGTTTTAAACCCATCACTCTCCATTGTAGTGTTGCCTTGCTGGGATGCCAGGGGATCCTTGAGTTTTGAAGAGTGAAGTGATTCCGTGTACATCTCAGAATCTCATCAGCAGACCTGGGTACATTAAATACTCAACCATGCCTACAGGCTTCTGTAAGTAAAAAAAAAAAAAAAAAAAAATCACAGAACACTACTCTGGAAACTTTCATTTTAGCTTGATATTTTTCTATGAAACTGCTGTACATTTTGAGAAACCCAGTTACCAGTATTGCCTTCCAAAAAGACAGGCTATTTTTCTAAATATCAATTTCAGATGAATAAATTTTACCATGTTTAATGCAAATACTAAAGTTATTGTTTATAGGAAATCCAGTTTGTGCAGTTGGCTTGGTTTCTCTTTTCTAACCCTGACCTCCCTTCTCAGCCTTGGTCTCTTCACAGACACAGTAGCCATCTTGGGTATGGTGGGTGACCTCAATTGTTCACCTGAACAGACAATGAAATTAAAAAATGAAACAAACATAAAATGCTTCTAGGTGTACCTGTAAGGGCACAACACATGGTCTTCTCAAGTGCCCATGGGGTGTTTATCCAGGATTCACCATATATTACATTCAAAATCTGTTTTTATAAGGTTAAAAATGACAAAATTATACAGTGTGTTCTCCAACAAAAATGGAATGAAATTAGAAACCAATGGCAAGACGAAACTTGAAAAATACACAAGTATGTGAAAATCCAGGAATGTGATCTTAATTTATAATGAATGAATCAAAGAAGAAATCACAGGGCACATTAGAGGTACTTTGAGATGGATACGAGTAGAAAGTCAAAGGCTGGGAGCCAAATTCAGTGGAAAAGTTCTTGCTAAACACACACACACACACACACGCACACACACACACACACACACACACACACAAATCATTGAGTTCAATGCCCCACCAGAGAGAGAAAGAGAGAGAGAGAGTATATGAGAGAGAGGCGGTCAGGCAGAGATAGTGAGAGTCAGAAAGAGGAAGGTATATATATATATATTTTTGAAAATCATATATATTTTTAAAATGAAGATCTAAAATAAAAATAAGCATATTCTATGCTAGAAAACACACAACAACAACAAAAGAGAACTCAATAAAAAGCAGGGTAAAGGAAATAATGAATATTAAAGAAAAATAGGGAACACAAAAACAATAGGAAAAAAATCTATGACACTGAAAATTGAATCTTTACGAAGATCAGCAAAGTCGATGAGCCTGCAGCTAAAATGACTAAGAGAAAAAGGGAGACAAAGGCAGTTACTAAAATGAGGGATAAGACAGAAACATTACTACTGAACACATAGAAACTATGAAACCTGACATAGACAATTAAATGGAATGCAGTGATGTTTTGAACAATTTAATAGAACAAGTTATATAACCCAATGGTGGTAAATATTCTTAACAAGACATGGGAACTAAATTGACTCGGGAAGAAATACAAAGTCTGAACGAACCTATATAAGTAAGAGATTAAGTTAGTTTTTTAAAAAGCCCTCAAACAGATGACCTCACATGTAAATCCTACAAAGTGTCTAACAGTCAATTAAGACCAATTATTTACAATTTCTTCTAAAGGTGGGGAAAGACAGAATAAAAGCCAATTTTTACCAAAGTGTTATATGAGATTAGTGATGCTGGGTATCAAAAGCAGTCAAAGATATCACAAGAAAAGTACAAATCAATATTCCTTATAAATATAGATTAAAATGAACAAGAATACAAGCACATTTAATTCAGTGTACAATGTTATTAAGGGATTATAAAAAAAAATCTTTATTTCTGATGAACTAGAATTTACTCCTGGAATACAAGGTTGGTTCAACATACCAAAACTGATAGATGCTACTACGTGTAGTGGTCTGAATGAGAAGGGTTCCCATAGGCTCATGTATTTGAAGTCTTGGTCCTTAGTTGGTGGAACTGTTTAGGAAGGATTAGGAGATGTGGTCTTGTTGGAGGAAGTGTCTTACTGTGGGTGGGCTTTGAGGTTTCAAAAGCCCAGGACATTTCCAGTTAGTGCCCTCCCCAGCCCACTCTCTGCCTCAAGCTTGTGAATCAGACCTAAGTTCTCAGCTACTGGCCCAGTTCTTTGGCTGCCTACCTGGCCCCCATGATCCCTGCCATGTGGGTCATGAACTCTATCTCTTTAGAACCATGAGCCCCCAAATTAAATGTTGGTTTTTTTTTATAGGCTGTGTTTGTCATGATGTTTTGTCACAATAGAATAGTAACTGAGATACCACATTCATAGACAGAAGAAAAGCATCATCACAAAAGACATGTAAAACATTTGATTAAATCCATAATAGAAATGATTCCTGTTATAAGGAACTCCCTCTTTTTGGTTTATACCAAATAAACATAAACAGAGAGTATTATGCTTCATGGGGCTGGAGAGATGACTCAGTGGCCAAGAGCACCGGCAGCTCTCCCAGGGGACCTGGGTTTGATTCCCAATTGTCTGTAATTCCAGTCCCAGAGGATCCAGTGCCTTCTGTGCATATGCATGTATATTATGCACAGAAATAATACAGGTAAAACACCCATACATAGAAAATAAAATAAAAAACAAAATGTAATATAATGCTAGAAGTTGAGAGGCTTTCTCTAGATTGGGAGATTCTTTCTAGCTACCTGCTTTCAACATTGTTCTAGAGCTTTGATTCACAGAAATTAGTGGGGAAGAATGTATTTTAAAACATCTACACAGGGTGGAAAGATGGCTCAGAGGTTAAGAGCACTGGCTGCTCTTCCAAAGGTCCTGAGTTCAAGTCCCAGAAACTACATGGTGACTCACAACCATCTATAATGTTATCTGGTGCCCTCTTCCAGTGTGCAGGTGTGCATGCAGGCAGTACACTATATGCAATAAAAACATCTTTTTTAATTAAAAAAAAAAAAATCAGCCAGGCCTGGTAGTGCATACCTTTAATCCCAGCACTTGGGAGGCAGGCAGATCTCTGTGAGTTCAGGGACAGCCCGGTCTACAAAGTGAGTCCAGGACAGGCAAGGCTACACAGAGAAACCCTGTCTCAAAAAAAAACAAAAAAGAAAAAGAAAAAAACAAAACAAAGCAAAATAAAAAATGTGCTCTAGAAATGAAGAGACAAGCGCATATGTGTTTGCTTATTTTGGACATAGGGAATGCTAAAGAAATCACAAAACCCTATCATGGCCAAAAGCCAGTCCAGCAGCAGCATGGCTGCAGGGACGGTATAGAAAATTGCTTGTATTTCTCTACCCCAGCAATAAATGGCCAGGAAATAACACTAAGAACATTGTATTTGTATGAGCATTCAATAAAAGCTTAGGACTATATTTAACAAGGTAAGTTATATTCATTGAAACTGCAAAACGTTACTCAAGGAAGCAGCCTGAGTGGCGGCACACTCTCTGTGCTCACAGACTGGGGACTCCATTCTACAACTGCGTGTGCTAGTCCATAGATTTTTCTTCTTTTTTTTTTTTTTTTTTTTAATCAAAACCTCAGCTACCTTTTCACATAAAAATTTCAGCCAATCCAAAGGTTCAATTGGAAAATTGGAAATTCTAGAAAAATCAAAAGAAGAAAAAGTTGGAGGATTAGCTTTTCGATTCTCGAAGCTACAGCACCGGGCAACAGCAACCAGGAGAGAGGGAGGGCGGAGACAGCCATTCAGGCCCAGGGGAGAATTGAACCACAAGGAAAGGCGCACATGTATTTCCCTGTATAAGGAGAATTCAGCAAGGGCAGTGGCTATGCTGATAAAGGAAGGATGCTGAGACTACTGCACACCATATTCAAATGCTAAAATGTAGGCAGGCCCCAAATTCACCTAGGCCTAAACATAAGAACCTAAGCTCTAAAACCCCCCAGGAAATCACACCTGAGCAGTGTCATGGTCTTAGATTTAGCAAAGGAGTTCTTAGACATGATACCAAAAGCATAAGCAACAAAGGAGACAGAGATATTGGACTTGATGAATAATTTAAGAGAAACTTTTTTGTTTTAAAGGATATTACAAGTTAGTTTTTTAAAAACTAGATTTTTTTAAATCTATAAAACATACACCTGGCAAAAGTCTAGTATTGGATATAGGGGAAAAATGATTGTTCCTCAGCAATAAAAAGACAAATTTCCCAATTAAAGAGAGACAGAGGATATGAATAAACATTTCTCCAAAGAAAATATGCAAATAGCCAAAAGGCACCTTAAAAGAAACTCATAATTAGTCATTAGAGAAATGCAAATCAAACCACAGAAGGATACCACTTCATACAAGATGATGTAGTCACTTTGGAATAGTTGAGTGGTCCCTCTCTAGTGCCTGCCAATGAGCGCGCACTTTCCTCTGCTACTGAGAAAAAGACTCAAGTCTCCAAACGCTAAATACAGCGTGACAATATGCATTAGCATTTCATTCGAGGGAATTTAAAACAAATGATAAAAATGAACACATGAATATTCATCACAACATTAATTATAATGGCCAAAAAGTGGTGAGTGCAACCTAAATGTGTATTAGCTAGTGAACAAATAGGCTAAATGTGATAGATTTAAACAATGGGATATTATTCAGTGGTTAAAGAAAAAAAACAAAGTTCAGAGGCAACATGGGTAAACCTTGAAGACTGTAAGACCCAAAGGGAAGCCAGATGCAACAGGCAGGCACACAACTGCTCCATTTTATGAAATGTCTAAATTTGGCAAGCTCATGGCTGAAAGCAGGGCACTGTTTGCAAGGGGTAGGGAGGGCTGATGGGGTACAGGCTGATGCTACAGGCTTCCTCTTGGGGAGATGAAAACATTTAAGAATCTGACAAGCCACTCAGTGATCCTTTCAAAAAAAATGATCAGTGTGCAAGAACTATATCTCCACTAAGTGTATACATAAAATCACATGTATTCAAATTAGATATAAATATATCATCACAAATATTCAAATTAGAAGATCTTGCACATGAGGTTAATGAGACATGGAGAGAGCCACTAAGACAAAGGTCAGTCTTCTAGAAAAAGGAAGGAAATCAAAACAAGGGACTAAGGCCAATCATCATAATTCCTAAGTGAACAGCAGGGGGAGCCTTGGCAGCAGAGAGAACTGCAAAAGTAATACTTATGATAATAAAGCTAATAGATTGTATTCATAAAAGATCTAAAAAAAAACCTAATAAGGTAACAAAACCACCAACAAGCACAGCATTCTGACAGCCGCTTGTTCCGTTGTGCAGATCCCTGCAGTCTCTCTCCCGTGGGTGCTCATACACAGACATACGCAGACATTCATGAAGAGCTCAGGCCATCTGGCTTCGAGGCCTCTTTGGTTTTATTTCATATTAACTTTATACTTCTGTCAAGTCTTTGAATACCCTTGGGAATGGAATTTTATGTAAACTGCAACTATAGCCATGCTGAAATTCCTTTACACATTTTGAGAATTTTTAGTTATAAGCAACACTAGAGTAAATGTCTTGTACCTGACCCCTTTTCATTGCAGAGCGGTTACTAGGTGAACGTGCAGCCACAACTTTAAAAGTTTGAATATGTAACCATAGTTCAGCCTGAAAATCTCACACTTCCTCCTGCAACACTTCGGCATTTCCTCATTCCTGGATCTAAAATGTGTGTGTGTGTGTGTGTGTGTGTGTGTGTGTGTGTGTGTGTGTGTGTGTGTCTGTGTACCTGTGTGTATATGTCTCTAAGAGTGAATGTCTCTGTGTGTGTATATATGTCTCTGTGTGTACATGACCCTGTGTGTGTGTGTCTATGCGTATACATACCTGTTTGGGCATGTGTCTCTGTGTGTATGTGTCTCGGTGTTATGAATCTGTGTGTACATGCCTCTGTGTGTGTGTGTGTATGTGTGTGTATATATGCATGTCCCTTTCTACATATCTGGATGCATACGTGTCTCTGTGTGTACATGGCTGTGTGTGTACATGCATGTCCCTTTGTACATATCTGGATGCATACATGTCTCTGTGTGTACACGGCTGTGTGTGTGTGTGTGTACATGCATGTCCCTTTGTACATATCTGGATGCATATGTGTCTCTGTGTGTACATGGCTCTGTGTGTGTGTGTGTGTGTGTACATGTCTCTGTGTGCATCGTGCATGTACCTGTGCTTGCACATGGAAGCCAGGAAGGGCTGCTGGCTTCTCTATCACCCTTCGCCTAGTCTTTTGAGGCAGGGTCCCACCCAGAACCCGAGGACCTTGTTTTCTAAGTTTTGCAGAGCTGGGGTTACGACCTTGCACAGGACTCCTACTATTCCTAGGTCCTGGATGCAAACTGTAGTCCTCATCACTGCACTGTAAGTGTTCTTAACCACTGGGTCATTTCTACAGCTCCCATTTTTCTGAACTTTTACCTAAATATATAAGTACTGGGTTTAACCCTAAATTTAAGTTACACTCTAGTTTGATAGATATTATCTTCTTTCAATTGTATTTTAAACAGTAAGCTTTACTTTAAAAAATATGTATTGTCTAATTTATTTAAAAATATTTATCACCAATTTACTTCATTCTGCCTTTGCCTCATTAACTACAGTCTTTATTGCTACACTGAGAGGGACTCTGGTTATTTTTAACATTTATGTCCATGCTTGTGGATCTTTTTCTTGGTGGGTTGGCTTTTCTCTCTTCCCCGCTAGTCTAGAAACTTCTTTGGCCACTGTCCAAGGGTTAGCAACTTGCAGACAGAGCCTCTGCTCAGGGTTCGGGCACCAGGGTGGTCTTGAACTGCATCAGCTCACCTACTGGGTTTTCTATATAGACAATTCTTTTGGGAAACTCTAACTTTGCTCTACAGCCATGGCTTTGGGACCACAGCCTCAATCAGTGTTTGATGTTAAGTTTCTTCACAAGCCTGATTTTAAAATTAAATAAATAGAAAAATATAAGCTGGCTAAGTAGCTCAGTGGGGAAAGGTACTTTCCATGCAAGCCTGCTGACCCGAGGTTTATCCCTAATGGAAGAGTAAAGGACAGACCAACTGCGCAGACTGTTCTCTGACATGCACTTGTGCACTGCAGGCATGTGCATGCTCACCAAACATACACAATAACAATAAATAAAACAAAGTTAAAAATAACACTAAAAGGACCAAATAAGTACAAACAGTTCTGGGCACCACGGACACTGCCCACAACACCCCTCACACCCCTCTACGCCCCACTTCCCACATACACTGAGACAGCTGAGACCATGAGATTGTTTTAATTTAACAAAAAAAATTAAGTTGAGTATTTTTAAAAGAGGCATTAGCGGCTCAGAGCAGGCCCTGGTTTTGAAAGCCTGCTCCCCTGCCACCATTACCACCCCTCCCTCCGCTCTGGCTGATGGAGCTGTGATTTGGTGTACAGTGGTATGCATTCCTTCTGGTACATTAATTACTTCATGAATTTTGACAAACATCCTGTTGTGAGCACGCTGTGTAATGGCTACACTTGGTTGTCAACTTGACTACATCTGGAATTAACTAAAACTCAATTGGCTGGGAATAATTAAATCATTAACTTAATTAAATGATTTGAAGCAGGAAGACCCGCTTCTAATCCAGATATTTGAGGTGGGAAGACCCACCTGGATAAAGGACATGGAAGAAGGAAGCTTGCTCTCTTTGCCTGTTTGGTCTCTCTGGCAAGTCCATATCTTCTCTGGTGTTAGAGCCTACTTCTTCTGGATTCTGTCAGAAGACCAGCTGAGACATCCAGCCTCACTGACTGAACAACTACTGGACTTTCAGACCTTCAGTTAGTAGACAGCTATTTGTTGGACTAGCTGAGCCACGGCTTGTAAGACATCCTAATAAATCCCCTTTCTATAGCTTTCTATTTATTTATCCAACCATCCATCCATCCATCTATGCATCCATCCACCCACCCAACACCCATCTATCTATCCAACCATCCATCCATCCATCTACCCACCCAACACTCAACACCCAATACTATTGATATATCCATCCATCCATCCATCCATTCATCCATCCATCCATCCATCTATCCATCCATCTATCCACCCAGTACCCATCCATCTATCTATCTATCCAGTCATCCACCCATCTATCCACCCATCCATCCATCTATTTATAAGCTCTGTTTCTCTAGAGAGCCCCGAGAAACACAAATGACAATAAACTCAAAGACTAGAAGTTTGGATTGGTTGCAACTTGCAACTGTTTCTCTTGATTGGCAAACACAAGTTACTTAACTACACCCGTGAACTCTTTGGTCACACATCACACAGCCAACACAGCTACATATAAAACATGTAGCTCACAGTATGACCGCAAAGGCTCAAATACGCTGCGACAGAGTCTATGGAGCTCCAAAGAGGCCTTCCTGTATGACAGGCAGAGAGCTGACACAGACACTCAATAGGGGTCAAATGGTGAGTGTGTTGAAGGGCTGTTTAGGGGGCCACTGCAGACTCAGAAGTAAGCCCAGAGCTGAACAGAGCCTCATGTTCAGTCAAGTGAGGTGCAGGACCACAGAGGCCAGAAAGGAGAAAGTCAAGCCTGGGTGCACACGGATGAACAGGCTGGTGGCAATTCACATAAGGCCAGGTCAGGAGTTTATGGATGACACTGAGCCTAAGTCCCTGGGACAGTAGGGAGGAGCTCTATGTCCATCAGGCCCTTGATGCAAACACTAGTGGTCAGATGGCAGGTCAAGTGGGCCTGTCAACAGTGTAGTGTTAGGCACCCTCTTTTAAATGGGGTCCAGTTAAGGATGTCGAGCTGCCAGCAACCGGGTGTGTTTAGTCAGTTCTCAGGCCTCATTTTCCTGGTATGATTTCAACATGCTTTATATGTCCCAATTTACTTGAATAAGTGTATATTTGTAGATATCTTGAAATGTTCTTACTCATCCTTGTCGGTGGCGTGGGATGTGGTTGCCACCAAAGTGCAGAGTCATCTCACCCCTGTGTCTGCACTCAACATGGAGTCAAACGCTGCTTGTAAGAGTGGAGTCACCCAAGGCAATACACAGCCCGAAAAGCCACTGTGTTATACATTATAGTGTAAGATGGAGCAGAGTGCAGTCTGACCCAGCATACATAGTCAGGTGCCCACCACAATACCCAAGACACTTGAGACGTTCTCTCCATCCTTGCAAGGTCCTCTCTTCCATCCTGAAGCACTTGCTCATCCCAGAGTCACTTGGTGTTGTGTATCCCAAGCTTCCAACCTGGGGCCAAACTGGCCCTCAGCAACAGCCACATGGTCTCCTGTGTTCAGTTCCATGCCACCACCTTTCCTTGGCTGACGAAGAGCAGATCTCCTTGCCAACAAATATAACGTCAGCCACACCCAACAAATTCTTCCTCTTCTTCTGGCTGCAGGGGAAAACATGTCCAGGCTAGCCTACTGTAGGGATGGCTGAACTAGCAGGAGGAAGTTCTCATAATATGGCCTGGTTGTTTATACATTCACTATCTAGCTAAGCTTACTACCACCCCCGTGTGTGTGTGTGTGTGTGTGTGTGTGTGTCTGTCTGTCTGTCTGTCTGCCTGTCTGTCTGTCTGCTGCAGAGTCTGAATGTATCTTGTATATTTACATGCCCAGAGTGGAAATGCATGAACCAGAAAGTTCAGAGAAACAATGCCTTCAAAACCCTCTTGCTCTCTCACCAGACTGCTGGATAGCCAGAGCCTGTGGGCTGCTGGCCGCCAGACTCATGAAGGAAAATGCAATAGCGACATCCAGGTAGAGCTTGGACTGAGAGTGATCTGGTGAAATGCTTGTGCTCCTGGGGAAACACACCTTCACGGTGCATCCTCGCAGGGGGCTGGGGCCTGCAGAGACCACCTTCTCTCTCTGTTTCGCTTCAGAGCCAGCATGAGGATGCCATCCCGTGTTTTCTGTTACTCTGCTGTAGTGTTGTCTATGAACATGGGGCATAGAGAGAGATACATCTGCTAACCCGATCCACCCTGGAGGCCTGCCACATGAAAAAGAGATACCACAGCACTTTCGTGTGCCCAGCAGGCTGCAGTGGTTAGGGAAAGCCTGGGGTCTCATTTGTTGTAGATAGCTCCTAATTTCCTGGCATGTCTGTACATAGATATTTACATTTGTCCAGGGCCTCTCAACATTCTTGGCTAATAAGTAGCCCTGGGAGAGCCTCTGCTGCTTATGTTAATTATTGCCCTGGAGAAAAGCAAGGCATGAAACGGATGGGAGGAGGGGGCTTCGGGTAGGCCGACCACTCAGCCTGACGTCACCTCTACACAAAGAAGAATTAAAAAGGGGACACTTGTGTCTTCCCACTGGGTCCTTCATAGGAGAACACTTCCCCCACTGGCTCTGGTCCAGATCACTCAAAGCCTGTGTGGTGTTGGCTCCTGGTATGTGAATTTCTTATTTAAATGGCCCTTCACAGGATCTGTGCCCAGTTCTGCCTCTTTGCCTGTCAGGTGCCGACGGTGCCAAAACGCATGAATCGGTCACACCACTCTGGCTGGGATTGTAGCTTTAGGAAGACAGTGATGAACATTTAATTGCCAGCTTCCTCTGGGTGTATCCCTGAACCCTGGGCTTCAAGTCTGCACTACCAGAAGAAGGTGGAAGGGACTACTGTCTACCTCATGTCAGGGATTCCACTGGTGGCTTTGAGAATCCCTGTCATTCCCTGTCATCTCCCGGGTGCAACCTGCTCACTTGGTAACACCCCAAGGTGACACTCAAATGTGCAGCTAGGAGTGTCCTATGGGGATAGGCTAGTTCCCTATAATCCCCTGGGTCTGGTTAAGGATCAGTCCATGTGGAGGAGTCGGGAGATGGGGACAGCTGCCAAGGACACATGGTGACAACTGGGAAGAGACTTATTTTACCTTCCCTCCAAGTCATCAGATGTCCCCAACTATACATACCCATTATGACTACTACTTTTTTTTTTAAATACAAGGCAATAACACTATGAAAGCTTTTATTGAATTAGTGTTTGTCCACAAACCAGGTTACTGTACTAGGTGTGTCCTTCACACTCGCCTTATCTCATTCCAGCAGGCATGTATTGATGCCACAGTATGTTATGACAATATGTTTTAAAAGGTTTAACACATTGAGACAGACACAGTGGGAGACTTCGGGATGCGCAAGCTCAGGCCAAAGCCCCAAAGCCTGTATCCTGAATGAGAGGCAGTCTTTGTGTGTATTTATGCCCCAAATCCTGGAAAGCACTTGCTAAGGACAAAAATAGCCTTGTGCATGAAGGTGTGCAGAGGTCTAGCTGGAAGGAAAGTTGAAGCAAAAACCTTGCCAGCAAGTTAAGAGAACTGGTGTGGAGGAGGGGGAAGGGAGAGAGTGGGGGGTGGCGGGGAGGGAGGAGTTTCCCTATGGGCCACTGGGAGTCTGTCAGATGTATTTGCTTTTGCAAGCGCAGGCTATCATTTAAAGACAGTGTTCCTTGGTGGGGAGCCAACCTGGAGGCAGCAGTGGTGAGGACATGGTGTCCATGGGTATGGAGTAGCCCTCCCGGTAGAAGGTGGCAGGGAGGTGGGTTTTAGTGGGCATAGTGGGAGGAGTGGACTGAAAGGCCTTTCTCAGAAACAGAGTAGTAAAAAAGTTGGCACTCCAAGGCTGTAGGGGAGAAAGGGGGTTTTGTAGACAGGCACGTGCTAAGCTAGTACTGCAACCTCAGATACTTGTAAAATGTAGTTTGTTTTACCCCAAAGAGGTGCCACACAAATCACCAGGGACCATAAGCAAGTCAGGGTCACAATGGCAAACTCTATGGTCCCATAACCATGCAGTTCACCAAGTCTCAGAGTACATGTGTGTGCCTGGGCGAATACTCATTAGGCACCTGCTGCCAACCTGGCCTCCACAGCACGGAAGAGAAACTGGCTGGCTGGCCTCACATGTACATCCTCACACATGCCTCTCAGAAGCAGAGCCTCTTTCTCCAGCCTGAGGCTGTGTGCCCCAGAGCCAGGACCTTGACCCTAGAGGCTCTCTCAGCACCTGATGTCTGGTGCTGCACACTTTCCACCAAGCCTGATGTCCTGGTGTTCTGAGTCGATTAGTACTGGCTGCTGTTTTCTTCTAGGACCACTAACTGCTTGTGTTTGTTAGGAGATTGCCGGGAAACATTAGCCTTAAGGTGTCTCACAAAAGAAGTCGTCGGCCTCCCTCTTTCATACTCTTCTGCACTTTTATTTCTCCATTTGCTTCCCTTTTCCTCCTCTCATCTATTAGAAACTGGGGTGTTAGTTTTCCTTAAGAGTGACTTTCTTAAGGTATGGTAGGTGAGAACACAGTGTCCTAAGAACCAGCTTCTGGGTCACAGAGACAGCCTGTGGGAAGGGCCGAGCTGTCCTGAAATGCTAACTTGGGGTGCCAGTGCTCAGCCTCCAGCTAAGTTGAGCTTGTGAACTCTAACCCTGAGTTCCTGGGAAGACCACATCCAGGCCTCCTGGCACCTTGTGCCTGCCTGTTTTAGTTAGCACGTGTTGCTGTGATAAAACACTGGCTAAACGCAACTTACAGAGGAGAGAGGATATTTCACCTTACCCGCCCAAGTGCTAGTCCCTCATCAAGGGAAGTGGAGGCAGGAAATCCGTGGGCGGGGCCAGAAGCAGAAACCACTGGGAAACACTGTTTTATTGCCTTAATCTCTACTTCTGGTTAGCGACCTTCCTTATATAGCCCAGATCTACATCTAAGGGAGGCACCACCCTAGGCTTTCTCCATCAATTAGCAATCAAGAAAATGCCCCACAGATGCAGCCATAGGCCAACTTGATGAAAGCCTCCCAGCTAGCACACCACCTCTAGACAGTCTTTGCCCTCTCTGAGGTAGACACACAGAGGAACAGAACCCCACCCCGCAATGGACTCCGTCATCTACCTGTGTCTTCACACATAGGTAGCTCCAACAATCCCATCCCCTGTGTTCAGTGTCCACCATGGCAAGCAGACCTGGGGCACAAAATGGCCTGTAGGGTGTGGGAGTGACCCCCCCCCCCAGTTTCAGTCGCTGGTGGCACCAGTTCAAAAGTCTGTTTAAAGGAGCAAGGAGATAGTTTTGCGGATGCTCTAAGGTTGTCCACGGAAGCTGCCATTGTGAGGGGATGATTCCAGCTGCAGAAAGACCTGGGAATCAGGCTGAGACACATTTGGGCTTGGAATCAGAAAGCTTGAGTTTAAGACCCACGCTGCTGTACCACTGTTGTGGCCTTAAATGTCTGGGAGCTATAGCTTCCTTACTACACGGTGAAGCTCCTAATCTCACCCGAGACAACCAAGACTTTATTCTGCTCGTGTGAGGAAACGTATAAGAGATTTATATATCAGGCAGCAGACAAAACAAGACAGAGGAACCAAATCACAGGAAAAAGAAATGAGAGTCAGGCACTGTCACCTCTAAGATGCTCTGAGAATGTAAGGCTCATAGAACCTCCCAGGGTCAGAGCCTTCTTCTGGAATCTTCTTCCATGGCAGCAGCAGGAATGGCTCTACTCTCACTAGTGATAAAATAGCCAATTCTGAAGTCAGCCTGGATTGCATGTCTGGCATCTTTGCATTGCTAGCCCTCAGAATACATGAGCAGTCCTCAACTTGTTGGTTGAAACCAGGCTGCTGGGGGCACCTATAACAAGGTGATATGAAGAAAAGTGGCCTTCTGATCTGTGCATCAGTTTACCCACCTGTAGAACGGACATGACCCCCACCTACCTGGTCATGTCACAAGAGTAAAATGAACAGTTACTGCGCAGCGCTTTGAATACTACTTGACATAGTATGGTGAGGCAAATGTAGCTGTAATTCTTGTCCAATATAAAATTGACTCTTGAAAAAAAGAACTTGTCTAAAGTTCACAAAATCCAACATTAGTTGGATTTGTCCCCTAGCCCACATTAGTGTAGAATGTCTTCCCAACTGAAACCGGTCGGATCACAAGGCTGAATGGGACCAAATTATTGAGTTTGTTCATTTTGATTCTGGGGACACAGTGGTGATGTCTCTTCTTGCCAAGGGAGCCAAAAACTAGGTGCAAGCATGCATTATGGCAGAATCTGGGGCTCTCTGTAGACATTTGTACGATCCTAGCCTTGACTTCTCTCTCTGTACTCACTTCCTGAGCTTTGCAGAAGTGTCACCCAGCGTAGAGCACAGAGCCGATACCCAAACCTCACAGCTTCATAATCTGCAGTGTTGAGAAGGTACATGCATTTCGTTTTCATTTAGAAGAGCTGAAGATGGCCAAGGAGGTGGCTCACTGGGTAAAATGCTTTCTGCACAAGCATGACAACCCGAGTTCAAGTCCCCAGGCTAAAGCTGGACACGGCGGCACGCCTCGATAGCCCTATCACCAGCAGGTAGATCCAAGGGACTTGCTGGGTAAGCAGTTCAGGCAAAACACCTAGAAAATCCTGTCTCAAAACAAAAGTTGGAGACTGGTCGGGAAGGGCGATCTACCTGCGCCTTTGGCATCCACATGCACATGTGAGTTTATTTCACTCTAGGACATGTGTAAACCATACATACATGCTGAAAAGTAGATAATAAAAGGGCAGAAGGGCTAGATGAATGCAACCTAAAAAAAAAATTTTTTTTTTGAGGGAAGAACAGAAAATGCCACAGTTTTGACTCAAGTCATTTTGCCACTCACTGTGACAGTATCTACCATCACTGATTCACAAAAAGACTTAAGTCCATCGAGCTGTGTGGGTCACAATGCATTTCCTACTCATAGCCAACCCCTTTTATACTTTCCAGTTTTCTGTTAAGTAGTTAACATGGGCTTTCTACAGCTTGTTTTCAACATCTGGAGTTGGGGATTAAAGACCCAACTCAACGTCCAGAGATTCTGCGCTCTAGGGAACTTTCCTTAGAATTCTGCCACAGTGTGATGGCTCTGGGCTTTCCCGCTTGCAAGCTATATCTTCAATGATTGCTCACGAACATACATGAGCAAACTCCTGAGCAGCTGAACATGCCACATGATTTTAACTGTGTGTGTGTATGTGTATGTGCATGTGTGTGTGTGTGTGTGTGTGTGTGTGTGTGTGTGTGTGTACAAGTCAATGCCTGTGAGTGGATGTGTGAGGAGGCCAAAAGTTGGTACCAAGTAGTTTTGTCATTTACTTTCTGCATTATTTTTTTGAGACAGGGTTTCTTGTCAAATCTGAAACCCACTGGTTTACCAAGACTGACTGACCATCATGCACCAGGGATTGTCCTGGCTCTGCCTTCCTTTGGCTTTGGGGTTACAGGTAGGTGCCACCACACTGGATTTCAAAACTTAGGGGTTTTAGGTGATTGAACTCAGGTTCTTGTGTTTGTATGTCAAGCACTTTGCTAACTGGGCCGTATCCTCAGCCCCTCAATTCTCAAAATTAAATAAATAATAAATAAATAAATGAAAGTTGGTGTGTTTCCCCAGGTAGGAGGTGACTGATGCCTTGATGTGATGGAGGATGTTGGAGAGCAAAACAGGCTGCTGGGGGCAAAGGCTGCTTTCAGGAAAATTTGCATAAGATACAGGATAATTTTGTTCTTAGCACAAACCCATCCAACACGATCCTCTAGGTCAGGGAAGGTCCAGAGGCCCCAGTGGCCGACTCAGAAATGTGTGAGTGAGTCATCCAGACCCGACCATGCCTGGCTACTCTTTGTTCTTGACGCTGAAGGCTGGCCTAAGAGATGACAGAAACCTGAGACAAAAGGTGGGACTTGGCGAGAATAGGCTTCTGTGAGAATCTGGGAGGTTGGCTGAACACATAGCAGACAGGTCCCCATCCCTAGCATGCTGGTCAGGTCAGTGACCCCTCGTTCATGATCACACACTAATGGGAGCAGTATACATTTATAAATGTGCTATGCTACATTGAGAAAAGCCTTGGGCTATCAACTGCTGTTACTAAATACAGTTCAGGTGGCATTTTAAGGGCATTGGAAACTGTATCTGATTATCTTGTGGAAGAGGGAGTCGTTGCACGACTGTAGGACTGTGCTTACATTTTAACTGAACCTCAGTGTTGCAAAGTTATGCCAGTTTTATTTGGTAGCACGGGAGGCTTTATACTCATTTGTGGTGGACCAGCCCTCACAACAGGCTGCACTGGAAAGGTCTTTGTCTTAGCAAACTCTACGCACTCTCCCCCTAGAGAGCATTTGAAAGTCGTTTTTTCTTTTTCTTAGCCCAGCGAGCACAGGCGTCTCTATCTTCTCCTCTGCACCATCCCCCCCCCCCCCCGTCCCCTCCTTCCCTGAAGTCTTAAAGCAATTCCTACAGCTTTAGGTTTCTTTTTCTAAATTTAAAACTGATAGTGGCTTCTGGCTATAAAAATCATCTCCCCAAACCTCTGTGGCTGTTGTTGGCTCGGTCTGTATATTAGCTGGAGTCACTTAGAGCCCTCAGTCAGTTTTCGCTCAAACATTAGCAGCCGTGTTTACCCTTGGTAATTGTCCGTTGTTGCTTCATGTCATGCCCACCGGCATCTTTTTAACTTGTTCAGCAGATCTTTGGCACACGCTGTTTGGAGTCTTTTGCTCTTCCCTTGCCCGGCCTTGACCCAAATCAAACGAAATGCATCTGAGGGAAAGGCAAACGCTTGCACTTATTTTTTTCAATTTGCTAATGCAGTAGGCTCTCTTCTCCAGAAAGGAAGAAAGTGTGTTTTCAGTGGCAGCTCAACCACCTTCTATCCAGAAGCCCAGACTTCATTCCCCCTTACATCATACAGGGAACAGGGCCTTGGTTGCTCTTGTGGAGGTTGCTGAGCGATGCAACACAACAAACATCCTCAAAGGCCCCTCTTAACAGTGCACACTGATAGCACATAGTTCAGGGTGGACATCACTGAGAATGCCTGGCCAGTCCACAAGACACATGCATCCCGTTATCCGTGTCACTGTCCGCCAGCTCTCCATCCTCCGGTACCCAGTTCTGTGATATTATGACTGAGTTCTCAGATGCAGCTGTTTTGCTGCACAAACTATAACAAAGTGCACACGTTTCTTAGAAAGTGTCTGAGGCACAGAGCTGTGCCTATGAGGGCTTTAAGGCTTACAACTTCCTCCCACACCGTGCTCAGCGAGGCGGTCGGCTCAGGTCCCTCATGTGTCCAGATATAACTATGAGCAGCTGCGCTCCACACTCAGGCCTCCCTTTGGGATTTGCACCTCCCAGTGGTCCCACCACTGACAATGCGAGGCTTTCTCCTTTGTTTTCTTTGCACAGCTATTCCATCAGCTCTTTCTCTAATAACCCTTTCTTTCCCATCCTCAACCCACCTTACCCAGTTAATAGCACCACTGCTCAGCTTTTATGGATGCTGTACACCTTTAAATCTCCTCCCGGGGAAACACTGAGTAACATTTTGGAAAGATGTGTTACTGAACTTGAGATGTGAACCATAATGATGGGAGAGAAACATCTCACTTCTTTTGATCAGGAAATCACCTCCCTTCTTACGTGGGTGTGCACACGTGTGCCTACTTACCTGTACATATGTGTGTGTGTGTGTGTGTGTGTGTGTGTGTCAGTATGTACATGTGTATACATGTAGCTCTTTCTTTATTGAGTCAGCGCCTGCCCAGGACTCTGCTCTCGTTTATGAGAAACCAAACACGTTAGCCACAGGCGGTAGCTCACAGAGGTTCACACAGGAAAAGCAATGGCACTGCTCCCAGCAGGCCAAGCGTGCGGCAAAGCAGCTGAGGCCACTCGCCACCCTTCCACACACTCAGGCTGCACTGTTTACCCTATCAACCCTGTTTATTCTTCCAATTCTGCTTTCTCAGCCAAACAACTCATCACATGCTGCTTAGTTGTGGAGACATACAGAAAATGCCCAAAAGAACTGTGGGAAGAGAGATCCTGCCGATCCACCCCTGGGGCGTTTGTTAACAAGTTGGCTTGGGCTTTCTCTCGTCCTCCACACGTTTCAATGCTTAGAGAATTAGTACTGCCAGCTGCTGTACTTGTTAAGCAAAATCGCTGGCATTACTGGGAACCTAATATGATCTTCATCCTTATCCTCCCCCTCAGAAACACCTCTGACCAAACCAATCAGTTGATGGGGTGATTCAGGTGCCCAGGCCATGGCACACACATTCAGGCTGCTAAGGAAGCAGTCAGCCAACGTTTGCCCAACATTGGCTAATGCACGCCTGGATTCTCAAGGCTTTGTGTGTTTGACTAACGGATACCTAACTTCAGAGAGGTCATGGAACCAAGTCAGAATGAACAAGAGGCCATCAGATAGAAGACCGGATGAGGGGTGGCACAGACAATGAACTCAGACGTAGGCTCAGTAGGACCCTGTGTGCTGCTGCAGATGTGGAGCAAAGGGCATGACATCCCTGAGCCCTGAGAGACACACACACACACACACACACACACACACACGCGCGCGCACACACATACACACACACACACACACACACACACACACACACACACACACACACACTTTCTCATGAAAACTCCTGGAAATTTTGTCCTATAGAGAATGTGTTTAAAAGGTGTTGACAGAAGCTAGGCGTGGTGTCACACACCTGTAATCCCAGCACTTAGGGAGGCAGAGGCAGGCAAATCTCTGTGAGTTCGAGGCCAGCTTGGTCTACAAAACGAGTCCAGGACAGCCATGAAAACAAAGAAACAAACAAAAAGCATTCACAGAATATTTTTTAAAAACACAGCATGTAATGAATAACTTGATGGGGATACTGACTCCCTAGCCAGATAATGAAACATCTTGGAAATCCAGACAGACCCCTCAAAATGGACTGGTTTGTGTGCCAGGGACAGAGTCACAACCAACAGAAACCCAATAAACACGTATTGATACCGGGAAAATTCCCAATAAACATGTACTGATACTGGGAGAATTTAGAATCACTTGTCACTCCTGAGGTATTAACATGAAAACTAAACCACCACAAAGAAAACTGGCTGGTTTTTTGTTTGTTTGTTTGTTTTTTGAGACCCGGTTCCTCTGTGTAACCCTGGCTGTTCTGGAACTTTCTAGGTAGAAACCAGGTGGACCTTGAACTCAGAGCTCAGCGTGCTTCTACCTCCAGAGTGGTGAGATTAAAGGTGTGCGCCACCACAGGGCATATGCACACGTGCACACATGGACCCATAGTTGGAAAGAAGAAAGGCAGGCACAGGGGCTGTCCCTTGCTTCCCTACTCAGCCATTAAGCGTATCTAGCACAGAACAGAGATACAATAGTAAGCCCTTCTCAAGAAATAAAAGTGTCTCCGTGAAACAAAAGCTTACTGCAGGTGGGTATGAGAGTGTGGAATTTACGGGAACTCAACACTGAAATGTACTTATGTTCGTATACTTGGTTGAAACTGCAGACCTGTTTGAGCTTGTCCAGACTTTTCAGGACTGCTCAGGGGAAGCTCTCAGCCTCCTGGGTTGCTCAGTGCATGGCTGGCTCAGAGGCTGCTCGCCTCGCCCTAAGAAGCAACACGTAGGTTTCCCTTGCCCCCCGTGTTGCAGCTGAGCACCTGGACAGTCTTAGAGGCTGCATTTGCCGTGCCGTAGCTTACTCTTCTCTTAAAATTAAACCCATTTTTCAGTGATGTACACATGTGTCAAAACACGGGGTGGCACCCCGCTGACATTCAATTTTTCCTGTTCTTATGCAATGGTTTAAAAATTAACTTTTAACAGTAATAGTAATAAGGGCCGTTCTATCGTTATATTCTGTTCAGATCCACTGTTTTACTCAGCTGGTCATCATCACAAGTGAACTATCTGAGACAGACTAACTGATGAAGGAACCATGGCTCAGCTCACCTCTATGGAGGCTCAAAGTCCAGGTGAGGCGAGCAGCTCCATCTCCGCCCAGGAAGGAGGCTGTCACCAGAGGACTACCAAAGGCTCACTCAATTCCTTTCCCGCCCCTTTGAGTGCAGTACTCTTGTTCCCGTGACCCAAGAACCTCCATGCATTCCTCACCTTTTATATTGACCACTGGGACCCCGCCTGTACCATAACCCTGGGCACCAAGCTCCCCATACACAGATCATCGAGACATGGTCTCCAAACCTGAACAGCCACTTCCTAGTCCAGTGAGGTCTTTTGCTCACTCTTCCCAGGGACCAACAGCAGTAGCATTGCTGATGTAGGAGGGACCAGATCATCTGGCAAGAAGACCATTCAAAATATAATTTCCCCGGTTCCAGTCATAGCACGAGGGCAAGTGAGTGCGAGTGTGCGGCAGTGGTTATTTAATTCACAATGGGAGAATGAACAGACAAGAGCGGTGACAGGGGCATTTGAGGACTCTCACATATGCAGCTGAAAATGATATTGGATCAGGTATGACTTCAGCTCGTGCCAACTTGGGCAAAAAAGTATCATCTTCTTATTTTTGACTTTTTAATGTTTCAATTGAGAATTTTTTTGGGGGGGGTAGTATATTCTGATCATGCTTCCCCCTCTCCTAACTCTTTTCAGATCTCCCCCACTTCCCCAACCCACACAACCCCATGTCCTTGCTTCCTTCTTTCCTTCCTTCCTTCCTTCCTTTAAAAAACAAAGCCGGGCAGTGGTAGCCCATGCCTTTAATCCCAGCGCTTTGGAAGGCAGAGGCAGGTGGATTTTTATTGAGTTTGAAGCCACCCTGGTCTACAAAGGGAGTTCCAGGACAGCCAAGGCTGTTATACAGAGAAACCCTGTCTCAAAACCCAAAATTAATTAATTAATTAATTAATTAAAATAAACAAAAAACCAAGAAACACATACACACAAATCCTCACACACACACAAAAAAAAATGGAAGCCAAAATATACAATCAAAAGACCAATAAAAATGCTCATCAGATAAAGCAAATTTCAGCAAAAAAGTCTCTAAATGTATAATTGAGTTCCTTTGAGGTTGACCATCTACTGCTGGGCATGGACCCTACCATTAAGGGTGGTTAATATACCCAGTGAGACTCCACTTCAGAAAACTAACTTTTTTTCTTTTGTAAGCAGGTGGCCATTGGAAATAGCATCTTGATAGGCACGGCAGCCCATGCCCTCTCCTCTGTCTCAGTGCTGGGACCCCACCTGCTTGAACAGGCGAAGGCCCTGTGATGGCAGCCACAGTCTCTATGAGTTCACATGTGCACTGTCCTGTGTGTCTGGGAGTCTCTGTCTTCTTGGAGTTGTGTGTCACCTCTGGCTCTTACACTCTTTCCACCTCTCATCTACATAGATCCCTGAGTCTTGAGGGGAGGGGTTTAATGACAATCTCCCATTTAGGACTGAGTGTTCCAAAGTGTCTCACTCAGCGCATGGTGCAGTTGTGTCTCTGTGTTCCCTTCTACCTACTGCAAGAGGGCGTGTCTCTGGTTAAGGCTGAATGAAGCACTGATCTCACTCAGGGTGATTTTTTTTTTTCTAGCTCCATCTGTTTACCTGAAGCTCTCATAATTTTGTTTTTCTTAATTGCTGAGTTGTAGTCCACTGCGCACACTCACTCACCAGCCGATGGACATCTACGCTGTCTCCAGCTTCTGGCTATTATGAACAGAGCAGTGATGAGCAGGATGAGCAAGTGTCTCTGTAGTAAGATGTCGAATCCTTTGGGCTGGGTCATCAGGTAGGCGGATTCTCAGCTTCCTCTGGACCCACCACACTGACTTCCATCGTAGCTCTACAAGTTTGCACTCTACAGTAATGAATAGTGTTCCCCTCTCCCCACGTCCTCGCCGCCAAGAGCTGTCTGTCATTTGACTGGGATAAGAGAAAAATCTCAAAACAGCTTTTCTCTATATAAGTGTGTACCTCGTTTTTTAAATTTTATTTTTATTTCTATATTCATTTTATGTCCCAATCATCATCTCCTTCCTTGTCTCCTCATGGTCCCTCCCGCCCTTTTCCCCTCCCCTTCTCCTTAGAAAAAGGGAGCACCACCCCCCACCAACTCACTGCTGCACATCAAGTCACATCAGGACTGAACTCATCCCCATCCGCTGAGGCCAGGCAAGGCAACCCTGCTAGGGGAAAGGGATCGAAAACAGGCGATAGAGTCCATGTCATAGACAGCAACCTGCGCAATGAGTACCTCATTTTAAAAATTGGATTATGTGCTTTCTCCGTGTTTAGGCATTTTTAGCTCACTATATATTTAACATATTATTCCTCTATCAGATGTGAAATTGGTGAAAGCTGTCACTCTGTAGTCTGCCACTTTACACAAATGATGGCGTCCGTTACAGTACAGCTTTCAGCTTTATGATGTCTTGGCTATACATTATTGTTCTTAGAACCTGGCCTACCAGAAAGTCCTTTCCTGGACCAATGAGGTTAAGCCTATTCCCCACGTTTTCGTCTATCAGATGTCATGTACTTGGCTTTATGTTGATGTCCACAATATAGGTCTATCTGCATTCTGTGACATGCAGCCACCCACTTTTACCTACACCATTTGATGAAGATGTTGTCTTTTCTCCACTGTTTATTTATGGTTTCTTTGGTAAAAGAATAAGTATGTGGAATGTCACTTTTTAAAAAAACATCTCTTTTAGGAAAATCACACTCTTATATTGCTACTGGATATAACCCGCCAGCTTTTGTGTTTCACAGCCTGAGTTTTTACCAACAGCCAATAGTATCCCAAGAAGATGGAAAGTCCTGGAAAACAGACCGTTTCCTAATGGGCCTATTTAAGACATGTCCTAGACAAGTCTCCTAGTAGAGGGAGGGGAACACCAACCCACCCACAAAAACTTCAACTCAAAATTCGCCCTGCCTACAAGATGGTGCAGGGATAAAGATAGAGCAGAGATGGAGGGAATGTCCAACCAATGCCTGGCCCAACCCAAGACCCAACCCATGGGAGAAAAGTGACCCCTGACACCATTAATGACATTTTGCTATGCATGCAGACAGGAGCCTAGCAGAGCTGTCCTCTGAGAAGCTCTACCCAGCAGCACCCCAAAACACATGTTTAGGTTCACAGCCAGACATCGGGCAATGCATAGGGAAGGAGAAAAGGACTTGGAGGTAACAGGAGTTTCGCAAGGAGACGAACAGAGGCAACCAAGCTTGCTGATGGTCTCATGCACAGATCTCTTCTTCCTCCCAAACTTTCATTTGAGGTCCTAGATGCTGAGCCCCCCTAGAAAGCCTGCTAAGAGAAGCCCTTTTGTTGCCCAGGGCAACAAGCTCACTCATCTGTGGTGTAGCACAGATTGCCCACAGCCAGCAGAGAATGAACACCCACTACACACAGCGGATTATTTTTATTTCCTCGTAAACTTGATTAATCTATTCACTAAAACAGCATGTCTCTATCTTCTCTCCTTTTTTTTTCTTTCTTTCTTGGCCAATTGGAACTTTCTCTCATTTTTACAATGGCTGATAGGATGGTGTGGAGTGCCAATGGAGATGGAACATTAAATCCAGTTGTGTTTTTAAATCTGAGTCAGATGAAGCTGCTTCCACCTCCGTGAGGCCAAATTCTGGGGTCCCTTGTTCCTTCCGCAGTCACAGCACTGTCCCGGTTGCTCTCTAACTACTCAATGTTATAAAAATGGGGGAAAGTCCACTCATGTACAAAAGCATGTGGTTAAACCTGACACTCAAACCATACCCTAAAAACTAAAGGCCACAATGTCTTCAATCCTAGTTTCCTTGTGAAAATGACCGTTCACCCGGAACAAGTTATTGTCAACACTCAGGTGCCTTTGGAAGCAAAGGATTTGTCTGTGTCTTAGAGACTGCCAGATGTAAGATGAGTTCCACTGTGCCCCAAGTCAGGGAAGATGGCTCAGGTCATGAGTTGGGGTGATCATTCTAAATTCCACATAAGCCTCATACTCAAGCATATTTTATGGAAGTGCCACGAAGCCTTCAGGGTTGCCATCTTCCACTGAGTTGTGCGTCTCTTTGTCTTTGTCTCCATGAAATCGGCAGCAGGCATAACCCAACTCCCTCCATCATAAAACTCTAGTCTTTGTGGGCCAGACAGTCTCGTGACATGGAACACTTCTGGCACGCTCAGCCAGGAAGACAACTATGACAAACATGAAGAAATCTATGACATGTTTAAATAGCTGAGGAGTCAGCTACTGGGGAAAGCAGGAAAATTAAATGAAAAGTGTGAACTTTCAAGTTAGAAAACCCACACAAGGCATAGGCAGGGAAGGAGAGAAGAGATGAAGGAACTCACAGTGTCTGTGTGGAAGACCCATGTGTTCTATGAGCTTTCTCCTCCCCTGTTGGCTAACACACAGCCTCTTGTAACTCCTTCTGGCTTTGTTGGTCTGTTTGCTTGTCTGTGTGGTGTGTGTGTGGGTGTGTGTGTGTGCTGGCCCATGCATGTGCATGTGGACACCAGAGTCCATGATGTGCCTCCCCATGCACTCCGCCTTGTTTTCTGAGACAAGGCCTCTGACCATTTTGGCTAGACAGGCTGACCAGTGAGCCTCAGATCTGCCTGTGTCTTCAACGCCACCCCAGTGTTGGGGCTACACACCTGCTGCTGTGCCAGTAAGAGCGTTTGCTGTGCTCCTGTGAGGGCCTGTGTTAGGGTCCGCAGCAAAGCTCTTCATCCCCACCCACCCCCACCCCACCCTTTTTATTATGATCTGGTGCAGATGTTCTCACCAGGAAGTAAAGTCACTCTTTTTATGTGATCATTGCCCCCACAAGGAAGAACAAAGAAGGCAGCACATGGACCATGTGGAACTGTTTTAGCCAAACCCTAAATCTGTGTTTTAGATGGTCCTCTCCATCCTGTCTCAGTGTCCTTCCCATCAGAATGCAGTCATGTAGAGAAGCAAGTGGAGACGCTCCTGTTGGCACAGCATAGGGTCCCGTCAAAGAGCAGAGGATCAGGGTAAATGTTTTCATTTCGTCCTTTGGGGGTTGCCAGCCACACTCTGGGGAATAGGTTCAGAAGCCCACCATACACTGGAGAAGGAAAGGGGTCATGCCTTACAGGATACCTGGAAATGGCTCCCTCCTTAAGCCTTTCACAAGTCTGAGTGAAGTCTTTTACTCCTTTCTTTCCCATTTTAACCCTCTCCATCTTTCTGGACTGCCTTGTATTCACCCCAAATACAGGACTGATTGATCACAGGTCAAAGTAGATGCCTATGTCCAACTTGGTAAACCAATGAGTTTATTGGGCTGCCTTCCAGGCCAGAGTGTGGGGGTTACAGGAACCTAGGCAATGCCAAACCTTACAGATGATGACCTTCTGGAAGCTGCACCCCAGAATCTCACTGCGGTGAACCTCCCGCTTCCTATATACTCTAGCATCTCCCCAGAGCAGGTACAGCAAGGGATGAAAAGATCCAAGGCAGAAGGGGGCAATGGGGGAACAGGTGTGGAATCCTGAGTGAGGGGGCCTTCCCCCACTTCTGCTAGGGAACTTCAGCATCTCCATTAGCTTTATTAAGACCTAGCTACCACACTAAGATTATACCACGTAATGATGACAACGACATGATCACGTCATGCCCATAACGGGGTTGAAATAAACAGTCATTCTGTTAGGGCACTGGAGCAGGAGCCAGAGCAACAGCTCTGTGCTGCCATCCACAACAGCCAGGGTTCTTGGCAGAGGCCTCTGCTCAGGTGACACTGGAATCACTTAACCAACATTTAAGGGTAAGCCAATATGAAGCAAAGTTGGAGTTTATTAGTAACAGTGGGGTTAGAGGGCACCTCCAAAGAGTTCCTGTTCTGTCTCCAGATAAGAAGCAGCAGAGACAAACAGTTGGAGCTGAACCAGCAACGGTTTATAAAGGGACAGTGAACATCCCACGAGGAGGTCACAGGCCAGAATAAAGAGAGAGCTGAGGAGCAGCGCAGTGACGCCCTGCACAAAATCCTGGGGTTTTGTTGCCTTTTCTCGGGCTTTGGGCTCAGTGTCCTAACTCAGGCTTGTCTGGGCATGCCCGATTTGTCGCATTAGTTACAAACAGGACTCCTCACAACATGGCGTCAACTATAGCATCTTAAATCTCCACCCTAGGGTGTGTAACTTGGCATCCTAATTTGAGAGGGGCTACTCTAGAGTAGCCTGGCCCTCTGGAGTGCGCCTGCGCAGTTGACACAAACCAGTCTTAGGTGTTCTGGTTGGACAGTTTCTGGCCATCCTCTTTGCCCGCTTTGTCCTCGTACACTGGCTCTGTAAGGCTTTGTATGAGGCTGTTCCCTATTTTCCTGTCTGCCCTGTTCAAGACCTGACTCAATAGGAAGAGATCTGAACATAGATTTCAGCACAGCACTATTAGAAAGACAGGCACTCGGGGGAGGAGTAGGATGTACCCATATGACTCTGGCACATGCACCCCCCCCCCACAGTGTTGGAAAGCATGGCTCAGTATAATAATCTCTCACATCTCCCGTCTTCACGGAAGCTGCAGTGTGTAGAAAGTAGAGGCTCAGCTGAAAGTGGCACATAAATATATATAGAATTTCATATGGTACACACAGGAAAGCCTGGGTCACCCAAATGAGCCAGAAATCCCCATGCCAAGCTAACATTAAAAGCAAACAAACATCAAACAAAAAACTCCTGGTTCAGCAAGGCAGCTGTGATGGAGTCTAAGAATCTTGGCTGGTTTCTTTTTTTCTGCCAATTAAAGAATTAAAAGGCAGAAAACATGATCCGGAACCACAGGTAATGTCAGATAAACCTCAAACACCACTGACAGACTGGCGCGTTTATTGGGGGGTGAGAAAACAGACCCCTGCAGCAGACACACAGAAAGTGAAAAGTCAGGCTCCTCTGGGGATTGAGGCTTTTAAAGCCTCTGAGGAGCTTTCCTCCCTAACTTCGGCTTTGTTCGGTTTGAAGAAAGATAGACCAGTTGACTGGCCCTCAATTGTTGTGTAACACAGTCCTGCCCTGGCCTTGAACTCATGAAGCCTGTCCATCAGCACACGGCCTGCTGGTGACAGACAGAAGCCGAGTAGGCATATTTGTTTTAAGCTGCCAGCCTAGTCACCTTGGAAATTTGCTACCTTTAATACCTAGCCGTGAGCATCCTCCCTATCTGTCTATCTGGGAGGCTGTGTGTCTCCTAGTTTCTCAGTTGGGCTGTACAACTCAACTCTGCTCTTCTCTGACCTGTCTCCCTCCTTGAAAGTGTACTGCCTCACAAACTGCCCGGGTCTGGAAGTCCCACCTTTCTTACTCTGTCTTTATTAACTACTGTCTCCACACCTCTCTACAACACTTCATCCTAACAATAGGGTCTGGGTTGCAATGGAGATTTGAGCGTCAAGGTTGGCTTTTGTGATACTCCTAGACAATTGAAATACCATAATATGAATGAATATTGTCTCTATATCAGCAACCTTCACAACGTGTGTGTGTGTGTGTGTGTGTGTGTGTGTGTGTGTGTGTGTGTGTGATGCCCAACTCTTTTCATGGCTACAGGGAATTGAGCTCAGGTCTCCAGTCTTTCCTACCAAGTGCTTCCACTTCCTGACCGGGCTTCCCTGCCTTCTGTGCTGAATGCTTGGCTCTCAGCTGATGAGGGTGAGGGCCTCCTTCCTCTTCCCATACCCTCTTCACTTCCCCATCTTTCTATCATCTCTCAGAAGACATTTGCTCCTTCACTTGCATAGCTGTTCTGAGTCCTCAATAATCAGGTACAGACCCTTGTAGACAAATTCTTATGCCAGACTCCTCTGCTGTGGTATAGCCAAAAATTCTCCATAGATTTGAACGTCTCCACTTTAGCACCTCAAAGTATAAGAACCCTGGCATGCATACACCTAGTCTCCAGGTCTTCACCTCTCAAAGTATTTTCTGCAGCTGTCACCTGTTAGTGCATCCGCACCAACACTTGAGTGCTTCTTGGCTTATCTTTTGCTGGTATCTTCCAGGCAACCTTTCAGCACCCCCCTAACTCTGTCTTCAAATGGCATTCTTAGTCCTGTTGTCCCTGTTTGTCTCTACTCTGTTCCTGAGCTGTGGGAGAGTTGGTGGTGGGCAGGAGGAGGTGTTCTGATGCCTAAGAGATGGCAGAAATCCCTGGGTAAGAAGGAATATTGGCAAGTTAGTCTTCTTCTTCTTCTTCTTCTTCTTCTTCTTCTTCTTCTTCTTCTTCTTCTTCTTCTTCTTCTTTTTCTTCTTCTTCTTCTTCTTCTTCTTTTTCTTCTTCTTTTTCTTCTTCTTCTCTTACTCCTCCTCCTTATCTTTTTCCTCCTCTTTCTTTTCCTACTCTTCCTCCTCTTCTCTACTAAAAATGGTCACCTTTAGTTTTACCACAAGGAAGAGATGACTTAACTGTGATTTCAAAGATCATGATGATCTTTCCTTTTAATTGAAAAACTATTTATACAATATATTTTGCTCTTTCTCATCCCTCTAATTCCTTCTAGATCCTCCCCACCTCCCTACAACACAACATTTTGTACTTTCTCTCTCTATTTCAAAAATCAAACCAAAAAAAAAAAAAAAAAAAAAAACAAAGAATAGAAACAAGAAACACACACACACAAATCAAAATAAGAAAGTAAAAGACCAATACAAGAAAAAGTAAATTAAAAAAAGAAAAATTAAAGAAAAAAATCCATGAAAATACCATTGAGTTGACTCTACTGCCCTAAAGTGTGGCTAATATATGCAGCAAGTAGAGAAAACTGATTTTCTTTTCCTTTCTAAGCAGGTATCAATTACAGGAGGCTTGTTGGTTAGGACCTGTGTTCATTTCTCCCTCACAGTGCTGGGACCACAAATGGCTTAAACCTATGTAACCTCTGTTTGTGCCATCATAGTCTTGTGAGTTCACATGTGCATCAGTTCTCCTGTGTCTGGAAGACACTGTTTCATTGGTGTCATCTATCATCTCTGGCTCCACTTCTGTATAGATCCTTGAGTCTCATAGGGAGAGGTTTGATGAAGACAACTCATTTAGGATTGAGTGTTCCAAAATCTCTATACACATTGTCCAGTTGTGTGTCTTTGTGTTGGTTGCCATCTACTACAAGAGAAAATTATCTCATGTGGGTCTAGTGAGGGATTGATCTATGGGTATAGCAGCAGTGTGTCATTAGCAGTTGTTTTATTGCTATGTTCTTTTAGCAGAATAATAGTACTATGTTTCACCCTAGGCCTATGATCTATCTAGTCTCAGTGTTTGGGCCCCTTAGCATACTGTCAGGTATGGGCTCCATATTCTGGAGATGGCCTTAAATCCAACCAGAAAGTAGTTGGTTACTTTCATAACATGTTTGCCACTATTTCATGAGTGGGTAGCTATTGTAGGTCATGGGATTTGTAGCTGGGTGATGTTTATGATTGATTACCTTTCTCCATCAATAGCATGCTGAGTACCTTCTAGCACCATGGATGCTCGTCAGTAGGGATAAAGCTTCTAGTTAGACACCAGCTTGACTTCACCCTGTATGATGGCATAACTAAGTGTGGTCTCCAGCCAAAGAAAATCATTGCCAGGCTGTGGAGAGCAATCGGTAGCCTTGGCAACAGCCTGTGATGTTGAGAGTTTCCATAGAACCCCTTTGGCCAATGACTCAACAAGGTATAACTCAATCCTGACACTGTAGGTTTTAGTTGGTGACGTAAGATGTCTAGGCAGGCATTGTTGCCCCTATTACACGGTAACCTCATTTAAATTTCTTTCATATTTTACATATGAATATGTATGCATAGTCACACACACACACACACACACACACACACACACACACACACACACCTATACACACACACAGTTACTCTTTCAGAAACCATTTGCCAGTATGGTGACGCACTCCTGAAATTAACTTAACTAAGAGGAAAAATGCTTGTGTTTCCATAGGATGTGTCAAAAGTTCTATATGGAGCCCATCAACAATGTGCCTGAGAGCTCATTTGCCCCTAATTTCACTAGCAATGAATAATGCAGGTTGGTTTATTTGTTTGTTTTAAAGAATGTGATATGTGAGGATTTATTTTAGCCCCAGTGTCATCTATAGGCATGTACAGAGTTACTGAGACAATATCACTGAGAACTATTATTCCATGTAGAGGAGATAGAGTTTAAAATAAAAGGATCCCATCTACTCTGGGCCCAACAGTCTACAGGCAGCAAGCCAACTGAGAGACCACGTGATCTGCAGTTCAGGTGGGTACAATCCATGACCCCTAAATCAAGGAAAGTGCGTCAGACAGCAGCAAGCAGAGTTGTGGAGATCTCAGCCCTGCCGTAGCCTCTGGCTCCTTGCACCTGGTAGCCAGCATTGCTGTTCATAGGGGCAACCTCCTGTAGCCAGCTTTCTGCCTTTTGTTTGTGTTGTCCTTTGTGTTTGTTCTGTTATTGTGTTTGGGTCTACAGTTCCATAAATGGCTGTTGCTTCAGTTGTCTCTTTAAAAGCCCCGCCAGGGATTGCAGCTGAGAACCAGGGCATAGGGACCTCATCTGAACCCCAGCCTGCATTCAATAGAGTCTGAGCCTTGAGTCTGAGAAGGGTTTCTAAGGCAAAACTTGCCCTAATCACTTCTCTAGAGTGTCATGCCTAAAGCAAACAAGATTAAATGCTGGAGGGAAGAGGAGAGCTAAGCTATCTGGTGCCACCTCATGCTCGCATCCTGATCATCTTGGCTAGTCCTCAGAGGCGGGCACTCACCACAAGGCATGGTGGTCATCTCAGTTTCCGTTGCTCTTGGCATAGCTGATGAGTGACATCTCAATTACAGCCCAATTGCCCTTGATTGCAGAGGCCATCTGAACCTTTGGGACCTCACTCTTAATCCTGCTCAGAAAACACTAGATCGCATTCCAGATGATTCACGTGGCCAAGATGCTGTGGCTCATGGACTTTTGGGGGCGATGTGTTTGCTGAAGAAAATGAAGATTTAGCCACTTGGAAAAGTTGAGCACAGGGCTTCGTCCTCAGGGCTGTTTTTATGGAGCCTAACTTGAGAGCCGCTGCCTCACTGTTAGCAAAGAAAGACCCTGTGTGGGAAGAGCCAGAACAGGCCAAGCAGACCCCTCCACAGACCCGCAAGTCCTGTCATCTGGAGGTGCCCGAGCAGCTGGAAACAGTTCAGTTTAGTAGCAAACAACACTAACAGCTCCGGTCCAGAAGTCTAGTGTGTCATGTGATGTTCATTGTGGCCCAGCATGATTTAGAAATATCTTTAAAGTTTCATAGATGAGAAACTGCACCGAAGCTTAGAGAAGCAAAGACCCCCAAGAAGCCACTTTACAGGTGAGGGGACCAAATCTCAAATTTCAGGTTTGTAGAAATCAAAACCTTGGCTTTCCTAGCGGAGAAACCTGAAATGGCAGAGGCGAGGATTCCAGAGAGTGCTAGTTTCCTCTCTCAGCTCCTTTAGGCTCACCTCAGATTTGCAGACCTTGCCCTTGCTCATCACAAGCTTTTGTCTCCTGCCTGAAGGAACACAGGTAAGCTGTTTTGGAAGCAGAACAACCTCACTGGGCACAAAGTCCTCTGTTGGATTTTAAAAGCTCCTCACCATTATCATGACACACAGTAGGGCATCATAGTGACTGGGTTGGGGTACAAGACCTTCCGGTGGGACCAACCAACCAATATTCACACCTTCATCTCAAACTTCTAACACTGGGCTTTGCAAACAGGTGTGGCTTTGATTCCAATACATTGAGATGTCTCTATCTCCCCACCTCTATGACCTTAAAAATAGACACTAACATTTTAAAGTTAAAAATTAAAATACATAGAGAAAAAGTCTCCAGGGGCTTAGTACTCACCTAAAACAGGCTTACTGAGAAAAGCAAAGAATGAACCCCTGATTCTACGTGACAGCTCTAAAGAGCATCGAGTGACAAAGCATGGAGCATCAGTAGTAGGAGACTCCCGAGGACATCTGCCTCTGAGGCACAATACAGAGAAAGCCTTGAAGAAGAAGACAGCCAAACGGAAAGAGCCCTAGCAAACCAGACCCACCCTAGACACAATGCCTCCCCAGGGAACTGGAAGTGTGTAATACACTACGGGCAACCAGTGCAACCCTCCCCACTTGCAGCTCAGCCCCTAAGCATGCCGACTGGATGATCTGTCCATCTCTAAGAATAAAGCTTACCTTCCTGTGCATCTACTGTCCGATAGGTAGCAGCTTCCAGCAGAGGGTAAAGTTCGTATACGTCATACAAAAGAAACCAACAAAATACAGTGTTAAGAGTACATCGATAGAAACAGGTTTAAAACCTATGTTGAGAATACAGATTTCAAATGGTTACGGATAAGAGTAGAAGATACTTTCAGAGTAGTATAAACAAATGATGGGACAAATCAATAACTGGAGAGCAAAAAGACAAGTCCCTGGCAGCATCCCACCTAATACGTGTGGTTAAGGAGAGAAGCTTCACCACTGGCCTCAGTGGGCGGTGTACACTGGCGTCCTTCTGAAGATGGGCAAAAGGCAACCTCAGAGTGCAGAGTCTGGCAAGCTGTACCCATTCAGGCATCACAGTCAGCACTGAACGTGAAAATGGATGCCAGGAACACATCTTCTAATATGATGCTCTGAAAATGGGACTTTCCTGTCTGGCTTTTCTTCCCCAAACTCATGACCGTGCTCTAACCACAAGACAAATATCTAACAAATCCAAATTCAAAGTCATGTTATTGGACCAAAAACCCGAGTACTATCTAAGACATCATAAACAGACTGGAAGCACTGTCACAGCCAAGAGGGTCACAGGAGGACATTGTACTTAAATACAAGTGGGCCGAGGGAAGGCTATATGAACAAAGCTTTAGTTAGTAGTAATTCATCAAGACTGACTTGCAAATATATTTAATGAACCATGTTAATAGAGTAGCAGGGAGGGGCTGGGTATGGGGTGCAAATATCTGCAAACCCAAAATTCTCCTAAAAATAAACTTGATTAAAAACAAACACAACTAAAGAAAGCATAGACAGGTGGACAGAGATGATCAATTCATGATAAGATAGGGAAGCAAGAAAAAAAAAAAATGAAGTTACCTTATGCCTTAGTCAGTGTCCTATTACTGTGAAGAGACACTGTGACCATTGCAACTCTTATGGAGAAAAACATTTAATTGGGGGCGGGCTTACAGTTTCAGAGGTTTATTCCATTATCAGCATGGCAGGAAATTTGGAGACATGCAGGCGGGCATGGTGCTGGAGGGTTTTACATACAGATTCACTGGTGGCGGGAAGAGAAAGAGCCACTGGGCCTGGCTCGGGCTTTTGAAATAAATACCAAAGCCCATTCCCAGTGACATAATTCCTCCAACAAGGACATATCTACTCCAACAAGACCACACCTCCTAAACCCTCTCAAGTAATACCATTTCCTGATGACTAAGCATTTAAATATATGAGCCTGTGGGCGAGCATTTTTATTCAATCCACCACACCCTATTAAGAATTTTTCCGATGGGCAGCAGGCTGCATGGCTTCAATCGCAGCATTCAGGAAGCAGAGGCAGTCAGATCTCTGTGAGTTCAAAGCCAGCCTGATTTACACGGTTTCAGGCCAGCCAGGGCTACGTAGAAAGGCCTGTCAAAAAAAACTTTTTTTCTTTTCTTTATCAGTACACTTTTGTACCTGCAAAGGGAACCTTTTTTAAATGAAGGAGGTACATTTTTATTGAACAAAAATCCCCCAGAAGTTAACTATCGGCAGAAGTGTACTGTAAGACAGACAGACATCACCCAGGCAGGAGGAACAATGCCGGGCAGAGATAAGCGTCTCCACAGAGAGAGTCAAGAGCTGATGGAAAGCAGAGGGATGAAGGGTTGGGGACTGCACTGTAGTGTCAGGTTTATATCATATGAAGAAGGTTTCCTGCTTATATTATATGAAAAGAAGAGTGACGCAATGTGTAGGATAGAATTGGGACTAAGCCTTTGCAAAGTGCTCACACTACATGTGTAATGACTGAACTCTATTTAAAGGTAAACATGGATTCGTTAAAGTGCAGTTTTTTAAAAAAAAAATCTAGGGCAACTACTAAAAGTAAAGAAAACTAGAACACAGTGTGAGCAATGGGTCACTGTCCTGGAGTGATGTCTCTACCCTCATAAGCACCGTAGCATTGTTTTTTTTTTTTTTTAATTTATTCTTGTTACATCTCAATGTTTATCCCATCCCTTGTATCCTCCCATTCTTCCCTCCCTCCCATTTTCCCCTTATTCCCCTCCCCTATGACTGTTCCTGAGGGGGATTACCTCCCCCTGTATATGCTCATAGGGTATCAAGTCTCTTCTTGGCAACCTGCTGTCCTTCCTCTGAGTGCTACCAGGTCTCCCCCTGCAGGGGATATGGTCAAATGTGGGCGCAGCATTGTTTAAAATGACTAAGACACAGAAACATCCTAATGCCCACTGACAGGTGGATAAAGAAATGTGATGCGTACATACAAAGGAACACAGTTCCACTCTAAAAAGAAGTAGCCTACCGTTTCCACTAACATGGATGGGCCGTTCACTGGTGCCCATACATTATGGGCTTTTGAAGACATTTCACATCTACACTGTGAGACACAACACGAGGCTGCAGCTGCATTTCCCCGTACTTAATATCCTTCCACATGGAACCTTATGCATCCTAGTACAAATAATAGAAGTGCTGGTGATTTTATATCAGGAGACCATCAGGAAGCCCTTGGAGGCCTTGCATGGGCCTGTGGCTTGACATAGGATGGAGGTTCATGAGCGCAGACTCACCTCTAGGCTCATTACGCAACAGACAACAAGCAGTGATGGATATCTGTATGCAACCGTACCTTGAGGAAATTATTTTAAAAGTCAATATGGAAGGGCTGGAGAGAGGGCTCAGCAGTTAAAAGCATTTTCTGCTCTTCTAGAGGACCTGGGTTCTGTTCCTAGCACCCACATGACAGCTCGCAGTCATCTGTAACAACACTTCCAGAGGATCTGATACTCCCTTCTGGGCTCTGTGGACATTGAAGGCACATGGCAGATAGAATTGCATGCTGGCAAAACTCTCATACAGATTTAAAAAAAACAAAAACAAAAAAACAATAAGCGGTTTTAAAAGACAATAGTTAAGGTCAACTGTTATGACTTAAAAAATTAAAATCTTCCCACAAAAAGACTGGAGAGGGTAAATTTAAATGCAGAACTAAATGAACACAGTGAGCGAGTGTACAGGCTTTAACCTAATTGGCTAAATATTAAGCATAAATGCTCTCAACACTTCAATGGAAGGACAGAGTCGGACAAAAAGCGAAACCAGAAACTCACTCTGAGTACCAAAATACATACCATAAAAAACAATAACTAAAATGTATCTAGGGTAGTCATATTAATATTTTTTAAAGTACATAGTGGACTGGAGAAATGGTGGTTTAGCAGTTCAGAACAGGAAATGCTCTTGAAAAGAACCCAAGTTCAGTTCTAGCACCAATGTCATGTGGGTCACAATCACCTACAACCTTAGCTCCTGGTTGTCTAACACCTACGATCTCCTTGGCTGAAAATCTCGTGGGGTCATAGAACTTTCTAGGCCTATTCACTTAGTAACAGAGTTGCAAGAGTCCTTTTTTTCTTGTATACGTTTTTTGAGAATTTCATCCATGAGCGCTGTATTTATATTACTCCTGCCCCACCCTCTAACCCCTCCCTGTCTCCTCCACTTCCTTAGTAATTATTGTTACAAATGTACAAACACCCACATGCCGTAATGTAAAGACAACTTGCTGAGTCTATTTAGTGTTATTGGAAATAAGAAAAAGGACTCACCACAAAGAGTAAACTGTATCGCAGGCAAATTGGAAAATAAACCAAACAGGAGAGAGCCAATAATTGAAAAGAGATAGTTTATCCTTCAAAAGGAAGGTCTGTCCCTACTGACCAAGCTGTCCTGGTCACCTGGCCTTGGGCAGGCCATTTAGAGTTGCATTTCACACAAATGCATTGAAGGAACTAAACAAACAAAAGAGTCGAGTATACCTTCAGAGCTGATGAAATCACAGGCACTGCCCTTCTGTGTGCTAAGCGTATCGTTACAGGCCAGTGCGGCAGACCCTGAGCCAACATTACCAGGTCTTTCCCCTTCAGAAAAGCGTGGGTGCTATTTCAGCTGGTTTAAGCGGCTTATCGTGATTTCGTGAAAGTCTGGCCTCAAGACTTTGGATCCCTTCTTAATAACATTTAATGCTACCATCATGTAATTGGATCCATTTTGTCAGTGTAGTGGGAATATCGGTAAACTCTAGCTCTTTCCCGTCTTCTGGCTTTCATACCCTCTGGTTCCAGGATCCAACACACCCGAGAACTTGAAACAGGGAAATACCCCAACGCCACGCCCTCCCAACCGCCCCCACACACCACCCCTCCCTCTCCCCTCAGAGTGCACAAGACCTCTGCAGGGCATCTCCTCATAGCTGCAACCTTGACCTCCCTGTTTTGTGGAGTCCCGACGTGTGCGCGGGGCAGTCTGGGAAACACAATCATATCAGAAGATGGTACTTCTTAACACCGGTTATCCCCTCAACGCTAAGTGCCTGGCACCTTGCCACCCAGCCAGCAAGTAGCCCCATTGTTATTGAAACCACGTGCTCATTAGCAAGGTTGGCACCAGCTCAAGCTCCGCTGTCCGAAGTTGATTGTATTCCACTCTGGTCCAGACAACGGGGCAGTGTAGGACAGTTTGGGCATGGGAACAAACAGTCTTGTTTGACGAAATTCGAGTCTTCAACTGCTAGAAACACGATCCGGTTTCTATCTTGACATATGTCTGCACTGATGTTTCAGAGAGAGACATGTTTTGAAAGAAAACACCATTCTTTCGGCGCTATCTTTGCAAAATTGTACTTAATTCTTTCCACTGCTTGCAGGAATAGCCAGAGTCCCTGGTTCTTGCTGAGCTAATCACTCCATCCCTGGAGATCCGTGCAGAAGTGTTTCAGTTAACATAAAGGAGCGACTCTGGATGGTTGCTTTCAATTAAGAAAGCCTGAGAGAGTTCTGAGAACAGCGCTCTCTTCTATAAAGGGAAGGGGGAGGGGGGTGCAGACCTGAGGGAGAGAAGGAAAAAGAGAAAAGAAAAGGGACACAAGGGACATGGAGACGGGGAGACACACAGTCAAATGGAACCATCCACTTCTCAGTCTTGTAGAAGTCTATGCACCAAGCACATTTAAGCTCTTCTTCTACTCTGGCAGAAGACACCCAGGAACCTTAAACACCTTTTCTAATTATTTCCGCTCGTTGCCTGTGTCTCGTGTACAGGCGAAACAGCTTAGATTTTCTTGTAATCCTTAACGGGAAAGCAAACCTACTTTTTGCCTCTGTGTGCCCCACAAGGCTGCCAAAATCTCTATTTAAATCTATCCGTTGTTACATCTTCTTACAGAAGAATTCCTTATGGCGCATGTGTGCTTAAGTCCTGTACTTTTTATACGGCTTGATAAGCAAGTGAGATTTTGCACATTTAGAAAGCTACCCGGTGGTAAATGGCTGAAGTGCCTTTGTGTTGGCTGCTGGTGGAGGTGCACTAAAGATCAGATTCTACTCTATAGTTTCTACTAACCTATGTTCCTTGTAATGTTATAGTGTCTCCATGGAGAGACAGATCTCTTAAATATGTTTTTCAGAAATCTGAAAGTGGCCTAACCCTCACCCTGAAGCAGCCATGTTACAGCCCAAAAGAAACAGGACTCTCAGATCAGTGAGGAAGTGCCAGCCAAGAGACTGCACCGAGTAGCAGAGCATCCTATGGGTGATGATATGGCCGCCTGAGAAGACAGCGCTCCGAAGCCAGCACCTTCTTACCCCAGCAAGGAATGAGAGGAAGAGCCATGAGAGGAATTAACCGTTATTATTATTTTTTTTTTTTTACTAAAGTCGTTAACCACACAGGAAAGACCAGGCCAGTTTCAACAAGCACACTCATTTTTAGTTTAGTTTATTTCTCTCTCTCAACTGGTGTTGAAGGGTAAAGTCCTTACCAGCCTTCAATATTCCCCGTGACTCTGCTCTGATTATTGTTCTTAGGATTTGGAGAAAAGCCCAACTTGCTACCCTACCCTTGCTTACGAGCTCTGGATCGTCCCTGTGCTTTGAGCTCTGGCTTCGGGAACTCGGTCGTGATTAATTTTTGTCACATAAATGCAATTCAAAATCAAAACGTGGCAACAGAAAAGCAGTCCCCCTCTCTACAGGTAAGCAAGGGTTAACGCGGATGGGCTTATTTAATGCTTGTGTTTGCATTTCCAGTTGGGCCCATGTGACCTTGTGCAGGACGCAGAAAAAAAAAAGGCTTCCGTTGCTTCCTTCTATTGAGTGACCCTAGAAAACATAGCTCCCTTAACACCTGAAAAGGCCAGTCAGGAAAGGAATGACGAAGGCGAAAACAAAGTATTCTCCTAGCAGGAAGGGGAAAAGTCAGCCATGTGGCAGGGCAGCAGTTACTTTAGAAACTGTACCCCTGTGTGTGAGATACGCCATGAGGTGACAGTTCTAAAGGCTGGCACCCACTCAGCTTCTCGCACACATACTGTGGCATTGCTCCTTCCAAGCGGGACAGTAAGACAATCGTGTGAGTCTATGGTGGCTTGGGAAAGAGAGAAATTAACTAGCTTGTAGCTGCTGTAACAGAAACACCTGATGTAATCGACTTACCAAAGAGAGGAAGGGCATTTTAGCTCAGGGTTATGGCGATTGTGCTTCTGGTCACTGTTGCCGTTGGGCCTGTAAGTGAGGCAGGATGTCACAGCAGGGAGCACGTGACAGGGCTTATGAAAGTCAGGTGATTGATGAAGTTTGGGCCAAAGTCTGACTCACAGTAGGTCCAGTGGGTCCTTGAACACTTTCTGTGGTTGTTTTCCCAAGACCAGAATGTATAATTTGGGTAGATATACTTAGAAGTTGGCAGGATTCTCACATGGGTCCCCTGACCTGTGGAGTGAAGGCTATTATGGTTGGAAAGGCTGAACGGACCCCTTTGGAGCTGCCACAGTCAGGAAAAATAGTGAACCAAAAATAAGCTTGCGTCCCTGGAGGAGTCACAGAAAGTAGTGCCACCATCAGGGATGTGAAAGCTGCAGAGGTGTTGGTTCTCACCAAAGCTCCCTGAACTCTCTCTGGCCAGGGCAGAAGACAGATTGTAGAGACTGACAGTTGATGATTGAAAACTTAATCAAGTAGTGGTTCCAACTGCAGTTGCTGTACCGAGTGTGATTTCCTTACTTGGCAAAAAATTAACACATCTTCTGATTCATGGTATGCAGTTACTGATTGAAAAAATGCCTTTTTCTTGGTACATACCCATAAGGACCAATAGAAGCAATTTGCTTTCAGTAGACAAAGCTAGCAATCTACCTTTACAGTTTTACCTCAAAGACATATGAACTCTCTAGCCCTTAGTTTGAAGGGATCAGGACTGTCTGTCTCTTCTACAAATTTTCACACTGGTCCAGTGTATTGATGACATTATGCTGACTGGCAACTACTTTGGACTTGTCGGTAACACATATGCATATCAGAAGATGGGAAATAAATCCAACCCAAATCCAAGGAATCCGATACTGAGGGGCACGAAGACATATTCCTTCTAAGGCTAAGGATAAACTATTGCTCCTTGTCCCTCCCACCATAGATTATTGATTATAAAACATTTACAAACTGTGACATATTTGTTTGGATTGTGTCACATACCCAAAGCAGGGAGAGTTGGAGAGCACATGATGTTTAATTTTCCCGTCCTTGGACATAGCATGCCTTCCCACGTGCTCCATCTTACACCTTTATTTTGGAGGGAGTGCATACCATTTTCACTATATAATATTTTCTATGTCTTGTTAAATAGAGACCAAGGCATTTATCTTCTCCTTAATTTTTTCCTCCACTCCCTTTTATCGACTGTAACAAGTAGCTCTTACTTCTTACTACCTCCATCATCCAGGGCTTGCTTTCATGTGTAAAGGCTGTGCAGTGCTTTGATCCTGCAATTTCCTCATGGGCTTGTGTTCCAAATGCTAGTGGCACTATTTCGGGAGAATGTGCAATCCTTGGGTAGCCGAGCCTTGATGGCAGAAGTAGATATAAGCCTTCAAAGCTTAGCACAGCCCCGGGCTCCTGTCATGGCCTCTGCTTCCTGTCCTGCAATGAAAACAGAAAGCTTACAACCCTTAGTCCTAGCAGATCTGACATCCTCTTCTGACCTCTGCGGGTAGCGGGCACACATGCGGTGCACTTGTGTACATACTAGCAGGTGCTTGTACATATAAGATATAAATAAATAAGTGATCTTTTAAAAAAGGAAGTTTTAGCATTAGTGCATATGGCAGCTTGAATTATAAATGTTCCCCCCCCCCCCCATAGTATCTGGCATTTGACTATTTGGTCCTCCAGGTAGTGGTTCTGCGTGAGGAGACTTAGGAGATGTGGCCTTGACAGAGGAAGTATGTCCCTGGGGGGCAGTGGGGGATAATGTTAAAATTTTGCACTATTTAGAGTTGACTCTCTCTGCTTCGTGCTTGAGATGTGAGCCCTCGGCTGTTGCAGCTGCCATGTCTGCCTGCTGCCACACTTCGCGCTGTGGTGGTGGTGGACTCTTACCCCTCTGGAGAATCATCTCAGGCAAGTCTTTCTCTAAGTCTCCTTGGTGTTTTTCTTTACACCAATTGGAAACTAGCTACGGTAGCAATAGACATAATCTACTAATAGCATCTACCAATTCTAGACTTTTATTAAATGTATGTGTTGATTATTTAGACATTTGTATAATATATGCTGGTTACTGACATTCCTCCACCATCTCTTATCTTCCCCATGCCCCCCATCATTCCTCTCTTTGTATTATTACTGTAAAAAAATCTCAATAGGGTATCATATATTTTCTTAATCTATTGTCAACTTCTGATTTCTAATACTCTAAGAACCATTTAAATACTATTCATATTAAAGATTATTATGCAATTTTCTCTTTTGATACAATACTTGTCAAGCTTGAGGATGAATATTATCTCATTTTGCACACACACACACACACACACACACACACACACACACACACACAAAGAAAAAAGCTGTGCTGGGGAACTGTGGTTATTTCATATTTGAAGGTTTCACAGAATTTCCCTGGGAACACTTAAGAGCCTGGTGCTTTTCTGCAGCAAGCTCTTTACTTTTTTTTTTTTTTTTTTCATATTGATCAATTTATTCTGTCTCTATTCAATTTAACTCTGTGATGTCTTTTTTTTTTTAAGAAATTATGAACTGAAGAGATGGCTCAGCAGTTAAAAGCATTTGCTGCTCTTCCAGAGGACGCGGGTTCGATATTCCGCACCGGATGACAGCTCACATCGGTCTGTAACTTCAGTCCCAGAGAAGCCGACGTGCCCATGCAGTGCGCAGACACACATCAGGCAAACACTCAGACACATGAAATAAAAACAAAGCCCCCCAAATTAGAATAAATTGTATGTGTTTCATCTGGGTTGTCAAAGTTACATGCAAAGAATATGAAAAACACTCCTATCATCATTTTAATTCTCTCTGTGCAGCAGTTTTTTCATTGATGCTTGCAAACTTATATTCTTGTGAATTTTTTCTATCTCTTTCTTTATTAGATTAGCTAGTAGTTTATTCAGTGACCCCTGCCTCTGTCTTCAGAGATCTATAGCCATTTGCTGCTGCTTATGAGTCCTGAGGTTAAATGGATTTTTTAAAATGTATTTTCTCTTGATAGATTGTAAAATTTCTCTTGGAAAATTATATGATATGAAAGTTAATTAGTGCTGTTAATCATGGCTGTTTTGCTACTTCTGCTTACTGCATAGTTCCTGGAGAGAATGCCTGTAAGTCTCTGCTGTTGGCATTGATCGTGCCCTTCTTTATGTACTTCTAAACGCTCAACACACATTTGGAAACAAAGCTGTGCTCAATTACTTATGTTCAAATTCACATATTCATCTGAAAGATACATTTCAATGGTGATGGCTTGTCGGCCACCTACAGACACATGAACACTTTCATCCATTTGATTTAGGAGTTAAGGCCGCCTGACTACTGTCATCTTGTTTGTCTGTTGCTGTGTTTTGATAAACCTAAACCTTAATTATTGTTATATATTTGCTGTGGAATGTCTCTTTCAACGCTCTGAGCTCTGAATGTAAACACCAGGTCCAAAGCTTGCGAGCCCTAGTGTGCTCTTACCATTTGTTCACTTTTAAAACTCCACATCTCCTGTTGGCGACACGGTGAAGTTTTTAAGAAGTGAGTCGGGACCACCTGAGTCTGCTAGCCATCAGTGTGTGCGGTTCCAGTCTGTGCGTGTCTGCACTCACGCCTGGGCCTTCCACAGGAGCTCTGCTATTGATACCCACCCCCTCTCTTGTCATCTGTGCTTTCTGGAAGGTCTGTGACTGTGTGGTTACTTTTGTAGTGACACCGTTAGTTTCCTTTCGGCTTTTTTCTCCTTGGCTTTTATCCATCAGCACGTGACCCTACACACAACAAAGTAGGCAGCAACATGCCTGCCATTGCTTACTCTTCCGTAAGCAATAGCTTCAAATCACGTCCTTTAATGCCCAGTTTTATCTACAGGGCAACAAATGAGCTTATTACTTCCAATGCATTCCTGATAACTCCACAAATTCTTTAGAGTTGAGATTATCACCATTTCCTTTTTAAATCTTGTCTTTCTGCCACACCCCCTCTCAAATCCTTATTTTCTCCTATGTCGTTTCTTGGTTCTTCTAATTGCTCCTTGTGCTGTTACTCTCATCAATGTCTCTTGTCATTTTCTTTCTCATTTATCACTTCATATCTATTATTTTATAGCCATTACATATTATAAAATCTCTCACTCATAATTTCCATCTAATTTTTTTTTTCATTATTGTTGCTTGCTTTTGGAGACAAGCTCTCACTCTCTAGCTTGGCTTCAACCTCACAGCAATCCTCCTGTCTCAGGCTCCTAAATGCTGAGGTGACTGGTATAAACCCCTATATCTAATTGCACTGCGGGGTTAGTATGTTTGTTGGTGGCAGTCCAGATCCCCCAGTGTTCTCAGGAGTATCATCAGAAAGCCTTGAGGGAAGAGCATAACAACCTTTTCTTCTGTGTGTTTGTTTGTTTGTTTGTTTGTTTGTTTTCATAATCATTACAGTTTATCCTTTACAGCCTAATCCCTGTTGACACTAATGACAGCCTGACTCATGCTCCAGCTGTTGACTTTCCTGCATGGGTTGAGGTATGGGCTTCAAAATGGCACTTGACAACCCCATGTCCTGGACTCCCTTCCTTCTTCCTTCATTGCTTGCTCACATGACAAGAAGGAAAGAAACATCCTTTGCTCTGAGTTCCACACTTACAATGGAACGTGGCTTGAGTCATTTCCCCGGGTTTCAGGACCACCATCCAATAACTTGTTAGATCAGAAGTTATAGAATTTGGCTTATAACTTTGGAAGATTTGGCTTCTTCTCTGGAGCCTTTCATTATGTCTGAGCTGAATTTCCCTGGCCAAAGCTTGCCCCTCCCCCCAACACACACTACAGTGTGGTAATGTTTCTGCCTTTCTTCCCTTACTCCCTACTGGTCAACTTCTTGTTTTCTCTTTTCTCTACCCTCTCTCACAAAACTCCTCCCACAATATGAAAATCAAGACAAACACAATAAAAACAGTAAGACAAAAAAAAAAGAAAAAAAAAGCCAAATTTAAAGAAAAAGTCCACAAAAAACCATGGAGTCCATTTTGTATTGCCCAGATGCTCCTGGGCATGTGGCTTACCCTGGAATGTAGTTGATATACCCAGCAACACTCTACTGAAAAAAACAACAAACAAAAACCACCTGATTTTTCCATTTCCAGCAGGTATCACTTGCGAACATCTTCTTGGCCAGGAGTGGAACTTTACATCCCCTTCATCTTCTCAGTGCTGAGGCTGTGTCTAGTTTGAACTAGTCCAGGCCTTCTGTGTGCTGTCACAGTCACTGCAGTTCACCTTGAATTATTTCGCTATCTACTGTTCCCTATAAGAACAAGCAATAAAAAATACTAATAATAGGGACATTTCTTTGATAGTAGTAAGTCCCCTGGAGTTCAAGGAATCCAAGAAGACCCTGAATCCTGGTGGTATTTTCATAGGAAAATAGGCAGCAGAGGGCTAGCTACATCATTGCAAGGTGATGGCAGATTGAACATCTCTGGCACTTTCTCTATCCCTGTGAAACTGAAACAATACAATTGGTGTGTGGCTGTAGGGAGGGGGATGTAAAACAGCACCAGAGTGGGACAGTCAACAGTCAACGGCAGAGTGAAACCCAGAAACATCAGCTTTTAGAGATGTCCTCCGAAAGTCTCCACTTAGCTGGAGATTGGGATAGCTAGGTGAGAGAGGTAAGGGAGAATGGGGAAATAGAAGGATCCAGAGGGTCCTAGAAACCTACAAGAAGACCATTAAGGCTGGTGGATATGGACCCAGGCAGATCAGCTCAAACTACTGTACCAACCAAGGACAATGCATGCAGTAAACCTAGAAGCCCTATCCAGATCTAGCCAATGGATAACACATTCTCCACAGTTGTGTGGAGAGCAGGGACTGACTCAGACATGAACTCTGGTGCCCCCAATTTGACCATGTCCCCTTGGTGGGGAGACCTGGTGACACTTAGAGGAAGAGTAAGCAGGCTACCAGGAAGAGACCTGGTGGAGGAGGAGGTCCCCTTCTGTCACAGACCTAAGGGAGAGGAATAGGATGAAAGAGGGAGTAAGCGAGGGGGGGGGGGGCAAGAAGATACAAGTGAAGGGATAACAATTGAGATGTAATCTGAATAAATTACTTTAAAAAAAAGAAAAGAAAAGAAAGCAGGTTGAGTACACCATGGGGAGCAAGCCAATAAGAAGCACTCTTCCTCAGCCTCTGCTTCAGTTCCTGCCTCCAGGTTCCTGACTTGAGTTCTCACCCGCCCTGACTTCCCTTAGTCATGGACTGTGACTTGGGATGTGTAAGCCACACTTTCACTTCATTTGACTCTGGAATATTTTGAATTTCCCTTGGTATTTACTCACTGTCCCCCTGACACTTACTCCATCTTCAGTCTTGTAGCACTTCTGTGGTGTCTCTTGCTGTTGACTTCCTCTGTTGTTCTTCTCTGACCTGATAAGATGCAAGAAATTCCTGTGACTTTACTTAAGACTTCTTCTATGGCCTAAGATGTGATCTATTTTAGAGAGAGTTCCATGATTGATGGAAATAATTTTCCTTCTGCAGCTGTTAGGTGGATTGTTGTGTAGAAAGGTCTGTTAAATCTATTTGATCTATGCTGCAGTAGTTATAATTTTTTTTAATTTATTTGGGGTCTGGATTATTGGCCTAATTACGGCAGTAGGATATTGATGATCTTGTCACTGTCCCTGTATGCCCATGGTGTTTGTTTTATGAAGTTAGACATACTAGCATTTGGTGCACATATATCTACAATTGTCCTTTCTTCTAGAGGAACTGTTTCTCTACGAGTTTCACGTCACTTTATATCTTCAAATTTTGGCTTGAAATTTACTTTGGCAGATATGATACCTACTTCTGCTTGTGTCCAGATTTCATTTGTTTTGAGATTTATTTATTTATTTATTTATCCTATTCCTGTGTGTGTCTTCGCCAGTAATGCGAGTTTCTTACAGACTGATCTTGGAATTACGCCAGTTCCTGCTGCCTGGCTATAGTCATGACAAGAGGCTCTGTGTGTGGCACAGAGGATGCCAGGCACTGTAAGAGTCAAGCGAGTGGCTCTCATCCATGGAATTTGTGGGGTGCTCCAGGAAATCTCCCCTCACACCAAAAGCACTTTGTCGATAGGCCTGTGAGGATGAAAAACATCTAAAACTATTGTAGTGTATCCTCTAGATGCAGTTCGTACTATGGTGTGAGGGGAAACTATGGTACTGAGGGGCTGGAGGCTGATAAGCACAGAGCTGGTGCTCACCTCCCTTCTCAGAAGTCAGAAAGCAGTGTTCCGATGAAAGAACCTTCTGTCCCTCAAGTAGCGAAGACTTTGCATCCCACCATATAGATTTATATCTGGGAACTTGGGTTCAAGTCAGAGTTTCCTGGGCACCACCCCCCATGGTGATTAAAATTCAATATTACTTAATGATAAAACCACAGAAGAAACTAAGACAAATCCTATCTTAGCATAGTAAAGGCTGCATATGGCAGACCTATAGCCAGCACTATGGTGATTAGAGAGAATGTGAAAGGAAAAAAAGGGGGATGAGAAAGGAAAAGGAAGAGAGAAATGAGGGAAAGAGAGATGGAGAGAGAGAGAGAGAGAGAGAGAGAGAGAGAGAGAGAGAGAGAGAGAGAGAGATCCTCTTTTCTTTCCGTAATGGCATTAAACCACTTGTGACCCATTGTGTCCTGATTACATTTCTTTAGGTTCCATATCCAGCATCTTACATCAAGGATCAAGTGGCCAACACACATTCTTTCTGTAGGACACAGTTGAAGAACAACACTGCTTTTTCATTGCTAACATCTTACCATGTGGCACAGTTATTGCAGCTAAGGTAGCATCTTGTTTACTGCGGTACCCGGCTAATTTAGTTAGTGAGTGTTTTCCTGGTGCCCTTCATCTGTTCTGGTATTCCAAACTGAGCTCTTCATAACACCGACTAGCCTTGCTTTTTAGGCTCCTCTTCACTGCCGCCATTTCTCTAGTGTCTTGGATTTGTTTGTTTGTTTGGTTGGTTGGTTGGTTTGGTTTGTTTGGTTGGTTTGTTTGGTTTGATTTGGTTGGTTTTTGATTGTTTGTTTGTTTTGATGACCTCCAGAGTTCTGCAGTGCTCTGGCTAGGTTCAGGACTTTGTGGCCTACTAGGATTCCAGTGGGGCTTTCTAAGGCTTACACTGGTGCTGTGGATGACTGAGGACAGAGCTCCAAAGTTGAGTTCATTTCCATCCATTGTATCAAGAGTCATATTGTCATCACAGTTTACAGCCATCAGCCCTCCACCTTGGTCACTGGCTGAGCCCCACTCCTGCACAGTGACTCTGCCCTTCTCTCTCTGATTCCCATACTACAGAACATAAGAGGTCACTCTGCCTATGTCATGGTTGTGATTCCTCCCTCTGGGAGACTGGAGCAGTCTGTCTCCATGCATTATTTGGAATTATTCTAAAGAGAATTTTTTTTCCATCCATGCTTGTCAGGAAAACTGATCTGTAATTTTCTTTCTTCTGTGATGCCTTTATCTGGTTTTGGTATCGGGGCAGTACTACCTTTGTGGAAAGTGTTTGGAAGCCATTCTTCCTTTTCTATTTTATGAAATAATTTAAGCAGCATTGGTGTTAGTTCTCTGAGCCTCTGGCACAATTCTGCAGTGAATCCATCTGGTCCTACGATTTTCCTTTCTAAGTTGGGAATGCAGTTTTGACTCCAGAACTTTCTGTATTTTTGATTGCTGTTGGTTCATTTGACTTTAGTATTGTCAGATAGAACATAGGATGGTATTTCCTATATTTGTTGAGACTTTGTGTCCTGTTATGTGGAGAGTTTTGGAGAAAGCTATAGGCTACTGAAGCCCTTATAGTTTGTAAGCTAATTTAGAATATAATCACTATTATTATTATCATCATCATCATCATTGAAAGGACTTTAGACCAAGTGAGCAATGCTGCTCTCAAAAGACACAGGTCACCTAATGAAAATCTCACAGTCAGGAATGGGTCATCTCCTCATGAATTATTGATCACAGAGATTCCAGAAATCCCCCCCCATACATACTATTATCATTGCTTTTAGTTGCCCATCATAACTAGCTGGTAAGACTCTATCACTGAAGACACCATCTATTTGATTGCAGGACACAGAGAAATCAATCTTGAACTGCCCAGGAAACTCTCTGACATGGCCTGCTTTCATGATGCTGGAAGGTGTCATGCAGGCTGTTAGGGAAGAAAAGCCATGCATGAACCGATGCATCTGGACCCTGCGTGCTACAATACCAACCTGGCAGGCAAGGTGTGCCCACTGGTGCAATAGCGACAAGGCTTCCTAGGGGTAGCCGCTACCCTCTTGACTGGATATGAGGCCTGTGTTACAGAAGAGAATTTATACCCTATAATGTATTAAACGTGGTTAAAATCCATGACGAGAAAATCATATGCCCTAAGGGAGAACTTAGATGCTGCTTTTTCTAGATGGTCATGTTGTCAAACTGCATTCTAAATATGTATGTTTAAATCCATAGGCCGGTGCTGTTCCCAACGTTGGTCAGCGGAGCTTCATATTGCAGAGGGAAGGGATTAATGCAGAGGTGGTGACTACTCCAAATGCTGATACCATACGGTGGGAGTGAACATAGATAGCCAAACAGCCAGAAGACCAGAAGGTGGGGAAGATTGCTGTGAAGTTGTGTTCTTCAACATTTTAATTTTTTCAACACTTCAAAGATTTTCAAGAGGTCCCGCTCAAACTATGGCACCAGCCAAGGACAATACAGGCCATAAACTTCACACCCCTACCCAGATCTAGCCAATGGACAGGTCATTCCCCACAGTTGAGTGGAGAGTGGGGTATGACTTTCACATGTACTCTGGTGCCTCATATTTGACCATGTCCCCTGGAGGGGGAGACCTGGGGGCACTCAGAGGAAGGATAGCAGGCTACCAAGAAGAGACTTGATACCCTATGAGCATATACAGGGGGAGGAAGTCTCCCTCAGTCATAGTCATAGGGGAGGGGAGTAAGGGGGAAATGGGAGGGAGGGAAGAATGCAAGGATACAAGGGATGGGATAACCATTGAGATGTAACAAGAATAAGTTAAAAAAAAAAAGATTTTCAATTTTCCTTGCCATGCACAGTGGCGCGTGCCTGTAACCCCAGCACTCAAGGAGGCAAAGGCAGGCGGATCTCTGTGAGATCCTGGTCTACAAAGCAAGTCCAGGACAGCAAAGGCTACACAGAGAAATCCTGTCTTTAAAAAAAAAAACCTCAAAATTTAATTTTCCCTAAATAATTATCATCACATATTAACATTTTGTATTTACCATAGATAATGGTTTTCAGGAAATATATTACAAGTCTACAAGAATGTTTTTTATTTCAACAAGATGTAAACACAAGAACATTTCTTTTTATTGGTGATTATTGAGTTTTGATGCCCTGTTACTAAAAGACAAACATGCAGAACTCTGCCCCAAACAACCACATTTTAGTGGAACCAGTTCTGCAAAACTCCAGCTTGCTGTTGCCAGTGATTTAAGCCGCCCAAGACCAGAACAGGACGAGAACGGCAGCAACAACAGCAGCAGCGGTGGAAGCAGCAGCAGCAGCAGCAACAACAGTGGCATATTCTTTTGTTTTCATTTCAGGAACATGAACTCAGCTATGATTTTCAGCCATTTCCAGAGCAGAAGAAAGCTGCTAATTTGGAGGCATAAACCTGGTATTTAAGCAACACAGGCTGCGTGATACACACACGGGCCAGAAACACATCTTCCTTCTTGCACCAAGACTGTGGGATGAGGCCCCTCCATGACAGCAGTACAGAAACACCAAGTGCCAGGAGTTTGGTTAGAACCCCCGAGGGTGTCTGACTAAGAAGATGAATATCATTGTCAAAGAAACAATTAGTGCAGAGCCTAGTATTACACAGTCAACAAAAGAATCAGTTAAAAATACAAGTATTCTCGCTTGACAAATGCAACGTTGTTTCACGGTTTTGGAGTTCAGTTAAAGCTTAACAGTAGCCCAGGCCTCAGAACTTATTTCTTTAGAATAGTTTTGATGCATTGTCCTTCTTTTCCTTGTTTGGATGTAAACGGAGCTTGTTCTGAAACATTAAAAAAAAAAAAGTATGGTTTCTCTAACACTGAGGTCCTGAGCACAGTTCACTAAAATAGGTAAGAGCCAGCAGTAAGGCTTAGTGGGAAACAGTAGCTTGCCACTAAGCTCAGTAGAGTTCAATCCCTGGGACCCCCTTGGAGAAGGATAGAAACAACTCTTACAACCTGTTCTCTGACCTCCAAACGTGCAACACAGCCCGCACGCGCGCGCGCGCGCGCGCGCGCGCGCACACACACACACACACACACACACACACACACACACAAATCAATAAATAATAAAAATATTAAAATATAAGTTTACATGTATGTATGATTGCATTGTGTTGTATTGTGCTGTGTTCTGTTGTATTGTATTATATTGCATGCTTTCTCCAAAGCCATTAAGAATTATCATACTTTCTCTGTACCTTGCAGGTAAACCTGCACGTAACTAGGTTTAGCCAACAGAATATTAATTCGATACATTAAATTACAGTGACATGTGAATATCAAGGCAATTATGCCCAGACCCCTGCATGTTAAGATTGTGTTAACAAGTCCTGGAGGAGCACCTGTCTGGAGAATTGTCCTAGCTCAGTGGCTCTCAGCCTTCCTAACACGGTGACTCCTTAATACAGTTCCTCGTGTTGTGATGGCCCCTGAACCATAAAAATCATTTCTACACTACTTTGTAACTATAATTTTGCTACTGTCATGAATTGTAATGTAAATGTCTCACATGCAGGATATCTGATAAGATCCCCAAGAGGTCGTGACCCACAGGTTGAGAACCCCTGCTATAGATGGTTCTCTGCTCTGTGCTGGATTTCACTATATTCAAGCACCATTGCCCAGGCATTTGCCTTATCAATACAGCATAAGACGGTTAACATTACTGCAGGGCACACCTCTCCTTCCTACTAAACTTCCGTTGAGTATAATCTTACATGCAGATTCCCAGTTATCAGAATCCATTTTGATTAGGAAGGAATCTATTTTTAAAGGATTTCTAATTTCATCAACAACTAACAGGACCCATGACCTAATGGAAACTGAAGACATTTTAAAATTGTTGGTTTTAGAATAAATAGTTGTACCTCTATAGGGAACTCAAGCCCACGCCTAATAATGTCATTTTATTGGCCAAATCATAAAAAAATGTTTAGCACATTAATATTTCATGTTGATGAGCTTGTTCAATGCTCATTCAGCCAGCACAGCTGAAGCCCTGGCCACTGACGATGAGTCCCCAAGCTAAAAAAGCAGGAATAGCGTGAAGTGTTCAGGAAGGTTTGCTTACCTGGATGACAGAGTGTGGGAAGACCCAGAAGCCACGTAGAGAAGTCCTTGCACGCAGGAGTGTGAATCTGGACCTGCTTCAATAAGCAAAGAAAACTGCTAAGCATTTTTTAGCACAATGTAGTTTACGTAAAACCGCCACAAACCCCTAATCTGACAGCTGAGTGTGAATCAGGCGGATGTGCAGAACGGAGCCCTATAGAAGAGTCCCACCACACTGGACTGGGGAGGGGAGGAAGGAGGCAAGAGTACAGGAAACTCGGAAAGATAATTATGGAATAGAAACTCAGAATATTGGGGTGTGGTCCACCTTGGGGTGACAAGAGAAAGGAAAGAAACAAAGATGCCCATGAGGTTTAGAACTCAGAAGTCTGACAAGATGCTGATCCCATAAACAAACAAAGGGCACACAGGAGAAGGATCAAGTCTGAGAAGAAAAACAAAACAAAAACCAAAAACCAAAAAACAACCTATGTTCGACGTTAGGTCTTAGCAAGTCACTAGATACATAATTTAGGGCTGTATCTCACTAGAGAGTCTCCTTTAGCGATGTCTGCATGGCGTCCTCAGAAATAGTGTAGGCTATTTCTTCTTGTTACTCTCCTCTCCTGCTCCAGTATGCTGTAATACAAAAGCTTTAGCTCTGATGACAGCATCCCTTAGGGCCACTCCAACCACTCTAGATGCCTCCCAGTGGCCTTCCCCAGAAGTATCACTTCTCTTGTCACTCGACCACACATATGCCTCTCAATTCGATTGCAAGTCTCTGGAAAACAGAAAAGTGCACGCTTTCATCTGCGTTTTACACCGTCCTGATCATGAGATGAGTATATGCAAGCATGGGAGAGAGAAACTGCTGCCCTGGTGGGCAGAGGTTTGCTGCCTCCTCTTTACACTGTGCATGCATAAGCCTCTTCAAATCTGTGCAACCTCTAACACATAAACTTAAGAACTATTGACCCAGCTTTATCAAGTACAGCCTGCTACAGTTATAGAAAAAAAATGTCATGCAGAGTAATGTAACAGATTGATGGAATTAAGTGGTCTCTCCTTTGTTGACTGAAAGGCCACCATTAACGCCAATCACATATTTCAACAATGAAGGATAAAGAATTGCTATTAAAGAAAAGGCACGGCCCAGCACACCTGTAATCCCACACTTGACAGGATGGAGCAAGAGGATTGCAAGTTCAATGCCTGTCTGAGCTATAGAGAGAGACCATGTCTCAAAATTCAAGATGGTGGTGATGATGATAAAGGAGGAGGAAGAGAAAGAAGAGGGAGACAGACAGACAGACAGACAGACAGACAGACAGAGACACACAGAGAGAATTCTTTGAAACCTCAGCAGTGCCCAAAAATGAAATCTCTTCCCACTGCACCACTGCAGACCTTGGTCTTCTCATATAAACTTTGTAAAATGCTTGCATTACCCGAGAGATCATCTGAAAAGGTTCTCATGCAATCTGACACTTTGGGTAGACAAGTTCATCTCCCCTCTCCTCAACTATAAAACCAAGAGACAAATGTGAAATGAGCAATCTGAATATCTGTCCAAAGCAACGTTGCCCCAGGATCCAGTGCTAGTCCCCTGAGACTGAGCTCAGGTTTGCCACTGCTTCCCCCAAACCATCCCAAATTAGGCTCAGCCCATTCCTAAACTCACTGAGAAGAGCCTCGGGGTTGAGAGACAATCCCCAAACCATAACATGGCATTTCAAATCACTTCCAACTTGAAACGTGGTGTTTTTTTCTAGACTTCTCTTTTCCCTTCCCACCCTCCTTCCTCCAACCCAAAGGCATTCCATTTTTTTTAATTAAAAAGAAATAAATTCCTCTCTTAATTTAATCACACAACTTAGCATGAAAATGAATTCAATGAATATAATTGTCATGGGGTAAGTGATAGGAGTCCTCCTTCTCCAAGCGTTCTGTCTAAAATTAGAGTGCCCTCCAGGATTTACTGGCGTGATTAAGTGAACATCCTTTGACAATGAGGCAGTGAGTTTTGGAAGGAGAGCTCTCCAGAGTGCAGGCTAAAGTGGCCTGTGATGGACGAGTTTGATAGACTCCAGGGACATTGGCCTTTCAATGCTATAGTCTGTACTTTGTTCACCAGACGGATGCTCAACTGGGATACACAGTTCAAGACCTGCACTTGGAGATGGATGAGTGTAAGGACGCCGAGTACCTTGTTTCTGCCATGCGAACATGATGAATTACAGTATATTAAGGAAGTGTTGACACGTGTGGGAATAAGCTCTTCACAGGCTTGCCAGTAATTAAGGCTCATTGTATGTAAAGTCACTAGGAAACATTGCAGTCTGGGTCTTTGTTTGGGTCTTCTGCCAAGCGGTGTTATTCATAAGCTCGATGGAAAATACTTGTATCTACAAAATCTTTGTGGCTCACTGGGTGCCGAGGAAGAGAGACTGGATTTTATGAGACGTTAAATGACCCTCGGCCAGACAGGTACAGTAATGATTCTCCCACTGCCCCAGGGGGTGAGGGATATTTAAAGATAAATCACCAGAAACACACAGACATTTGTGGGCTTGGGGGACCTATGGGAAAGACAGAAGGATTTCTGTTCCCACTGTTTCCATGATAATGTATCCTCACGCCCCATGTTAAAAACAGTTGCAGGCAGAGCAGGATTTTGTGTCACATTCCTTCAGCCCACCTGGCTCCTCATCCACGGCCACTGCCAAGAAGCTTCTTGTTTGTGATAATAACTATGTGGGCCTGGAGCTGACAAGCCCAGCACCCATTGTGAGCTTCAGAGCAGAGCCAGCAGCCTCCAGCTAAAGCTTTCCCACTTGGCTCCTGACCACCTTCACAAACTCATTCGTTGAGCCAGCACAGCCTAGGGGCCCAGCTCCCAGCCAGGAGGAGCCCCAGGACCCAGATCCCAGCCAGGAGGAGCCCCAGGGCCCAGATCCCAGCCACAAGGAGCCCCAGCACTCAGATCCAGGCAATAAGAACCCCAGGACCCAGATCCTAGCCAGGAAGAGCCCCAGGACCCAGATCCCAGCCAGGAGGAGCCCCAGGACCCAGATCCCAGCCAGGAGGAGCCCCAGGACCCAGATCCCAGCCATGAGGAGCCCCAGGACCCAGCTCCCAACCAGGAGGAGCCCCAGGACCCAGCTCCCAGCTAGGAGGACCCCAGGACCCAGCTCCCAGCCAGGAGGAGCCCCAGGACCCAGCTCCCAGCCAGGAGGAGCCCCAGAACCCAGCTCCCAGCCAGGAGGACCCCAGGACCCGCAGCTCCCAGCCAGGAGGACCCCAGGACCCAGCTCCCAGCCACGAGGAGCCCCAGGACCCAGCTCTCAGCCACGAGGAGCCCCAGGACCAAGCTCTCAGCCACGAGGAACCCCAGGACCCAGCTCCCAGGCAGAGAGGGAGCCACAGAACCCAGTTCCAAGCTAGAAAGTGCCTCAAGAAAAATGAATCTGAGTCATTTCTACTGCTGTCCAAGAAGATATGTGACACACCACGAGTTGCAAGAGCTGTGTTCCATGTCGCTCTGGCACTTTTAAACCATATTTTCCTAATAAATTGTTTTATTGAGTGATAAGAAATAGAATTGACAACCAGGCCAGGTGTAATGTAAATTCTTGGAAGTGTGTATCACAACGAGGAACCAAACTAAACCTCTTGTTCCCTAAGAGGTCATGCAAACGTCATCCTCCTCGAACTGAGCAATTTTCACTGAGAGCTATTGCTGGCTAACAACTGTAACATGCAACCCCCACGACGACAACGCTCAAAGGGCCAAACCCAGACAGTCGTAAATTGCATTTTCACTAGCCTCAGGTTCTCCTACCAGAGACCCTGGCCTCTATCTCCTTCGCTGCTAAACTCTGTCCATTGTCAGACCGTCTGAGCCTCCAGGCAGCCTCAGGCAATGGGTCAGAGCACAGCTTCACGAGAGAGCACTCTGGGAGCGTCAGTATATCTATGTCCAGCTTACTTCTCTCATTTCTGTTAGCAAATAAATTCAAGACGTAAATCAGGGGAAGATGGCATCATTTTAGCGAACAAAGCATGATGACAAAACGTGAGTCACATTCATGGCAGTCAGGAATCAAAAAGAACCAGAGTGGAACCCTGCTATACACTCGCAAGATCCAGCGCCAGGAACCCACATCCTCTAGCACGATGTCCTACAACAGCGCCCCCAGCTGGAAAGCAAGTGTTACAACTCATGAGCCTACCAGGAGCATTCTACTTTTTTCTTTTCTTTCTTTCTCTTTCTTTCTTTCTATCTTTCTTTCTTTCTTTTTGCCCCTTTTTTACATCTCTCTATATATATTATTACACATAAATATAATAAACTACATACAGCAAGGAGAACCATGAAACAGTCAGGAGTTATATAAATGTTACATCCATAGTATTTTGGCTATTTGTATTTGATAACCTTGAAGAGAACATCTTTCCTGTCTTCCTGAGTCTAAAATTCTGAATGTAAATCAATATCTATCATATGTCATCTCTATCACTTTAAAACATCTATCTAGACCTAAAAACATCTTAGCCCCTGAACAGCTAAGCCTAATTGTAAAACTAAACTATCTGGTCTTCAACCCCATCAGAGACTTAAGAAGGAATAAAAAGTAATTACCTGAGTAAAAAGGAAGTGCAGGTTAGCAGCTTCCAAAATGATAAAATGATAGAGACAGTTTGTTGCCTGAACAGTCACCTAAAAACTATGACATTGGAGCATCATCTTCAGCCTTCTGGTCCAATATATCTGACAGATACATATATATATATTTGAGGGGCAGGAACTGTTGAGGACTTGCTTACCCTGTCTGGGCAGAGTTTGGCCATCATCTCTGCCTGCGTCCAAACTTGCCCATTTTTAGGCAGAATTTTGTCCATGGCTGAAACAAGGACATTTTGCCCAGTGGCTGGTTTGCCACATTTGAAGCCATCTCCATAAGGAGGTTCTTTGATGCTCATCATCTTCTCTGAGGTAGGCTGGGTGTTGTCAGGGGTTAACCTAACTTATTGTCAAAGGATTCTTAAACTCATTAAAAAAAAAAATCTTTAAATGTCATATTCTGTAGGTCTCTGAGGCTTCTGAAGACCTTATCTAACTATTTTATCTTATATATTTATAGAATCATATCTATCTGTTAAACCTAGGATGTATATTTTCTTGTGATAAAAATTGACTAGATATTGACATAACAATGAGTTGATCAGCTAAGAATTAACTTGTATTACTTAATTATCCAAAACAGCCTGCAGCAGCACTTTCAGAGTGTTAGAAGGAAACCTTGCATTATAATTGAGTTGTATGCATACACTACCTCACATTAGAGTAGAAATAAATCTAATGTGTGTGAAGAATAACCTTAAATTTTAATTCTCTACCAATGTGTCAAAATTATGAAGCTTGGAATTTCTCAACATTTAGAAACTGGACCACAAATGCTATTCCTGGCCTGTGTAACCATTTTTCCCAATTTTATTTGGGACCCTACAAAGCTATTATTCACCCCAAATCAGCCAGGAGAAATTTTAGAGAATGACACCCCATTTCCCTTAAAGGGGGTTGGGTAGGTTTTTGGTTGCTGTCTTGGGCTACAGGTGTTTATTTTCATTGGGAGTTGGTTATAAATTATTATTGGTCTTAGCCAAAACGAGGTTGGATTCAGAGACGTCTCTCTTTTCCTTTATCTTTCTTTTATAGGTTTGGATATAGAGATTGAAAAGAAAGAAGGGAGAATATAGAAATATATAGGGATGATAGGACAAAAAGTAGATTAGTGAATCTAATCCTCAACTTAAGGCCTTGCTACTCACAAATAAGGTTATTTTAAATTCATTGGTATATACTTGTGTATATCGAGCATTCTACTTTTAAACCACAGCACCAGAAAATAGTCTTTAAAGGATTTGGGGCAGTTCTAACATGCAGCCCAGGGCAGACCTCAAGTCCTGTTAACAGCCGTGACAGGAGTTGCCGAGAGACCCCTCTAATGCAAGGTGGGCATTTGTCCCAGATTTGGGAAACTGTGCTGTCATCCATTCTATCCTGTTACTTCCTTTTCTTCAAAGAGAGATGCTGTGTTGATTTTTGTATTGCAGAATATTAATTTTAAAAACCCACTACTCCATGTTTAATTAGAAAATTTGGAAATAAAGTGTAAGTATAAATTGAAAACCCCAAATTCTAACATCCAGATACCAGGGCCTATACATAGAAGTGTTTGCACCACTGCCCCCATCTCTTCACACAGCAGCAGGCGCGTGACTCTGGACAGGGTACTGGGAGCATGCAGACTTCCATGGGAATGCCTTCTTTTCAATCTCACAAGAATTGTCCCTGGAAGCTTTACTAGAACTTACCGTTTAGCTTTGTGGCTCTAAAGCCTTTTCTGGATATAAATCTTTGGCAGTAAGTTTTTTTTTTTTTAATGAGTATATTTGTCTAGGAAAGGCTTTCTACTTCTGTAGTCAATCTTGATCATTTATCATTACTAAGAAAACAGCACATTTATTTGGAAATTCTCATTTTGCCTGCATGGAGTATAAAGTGGCATCTCTGATCATCTGATGCAGCATTCTCCGTCACAGGGGTGAGGTGAGTGGAACTGAGAGGAAACCCAGGTCCCCAGTTTTACAGATTTCACCCCACTGTGCCAGTGGCAATTCTAGTGTCCCTCCCGGCATTGCTCCTGTCGACATGAAATGAGAGCAACTGCAGAAGGCTAGATACGACTCACATGAATGACATGATGCTATAAAGGGAATGCTGAGGACTACCATAAGGATCTTACTGCAGGGCCCTCTGAGGGGAAGAACCTTCCAGCACTGGAACAGGCTGGTAGTGGTGGCCTGCTCCTGGGGAATACATTTGTGCAGATGGACTGAAGTCAGCTTCCTTTCCCAATCCCAAACATGCCTGCGAGGAGCTAATTGGGAAGCTAATGGGGAGTAGAGCATCCAAACTCATAAATGCTACATGAATTCCCCCTACAAACAGTGAACTTCAAAGTTAGACTCAGTGATTTCTTATTTCCAAGACCTCAACCACCTCTGTCATAAGATGTTCATTTCCTCTGGCCTTCCATCTTTGCTTTCTTGGCAATGTGCAATCTTTTTGGACATGGGCCTGGAGGAAGACAGGGAGAGCTCCCAGCCCTGGACAAGGAATGAGGCATCTTTCTAGACAGCTGGATGAAGACAATACTCAGTATTGTCCAAAAAAAAAGTTAAAGGGAAATATGGGGTATATTATCATTCTGTTTCATAAATTATTCAAGTCTTATCTCCATCGTTCAGAGTCATTTTCTCCCCAAAGAAAAGAATATCACAACACACACACACACACACACACACACACACACACACACACACACACACACACGCCCATGCAACAAAAGTAAATTAGGCTGGAGGCAAAATTTTCCAGGCTAAGAAATTAGACCACTTAGGGCTTTGCTGTAAGAAAGGAAGATGTGTACACAATAGAATACTACTCAGCTATTAAAAACAAGGAAATCATGAAATTTACAGGCAAATGGATGAAACTAGAAAAAAAAATCATCCTTGAATGAGGTAACCAAGATGCAGAAAGACACACATGGTATGTACTCACTTATAAGCAGATTCTAGCCCTATAGTACAGGATAAACATACTACAATTCACAGACCCAAAGAAGATAAGTAACAAGGAGGACGCAAGGGAGGACGCCTTAAATCTCACTCAGAAGGGGAAATAGGATAGACAATGAAAGCAGTTGGAAAAAAAAGGAACAAGGTAGGAGAGGGATGCACCAACTAAGGACAATGCGTGCAGAGAACCTAGAGGTCTTGTTCAGATGTAGCTGATGGACAGCTCGTTCTCCATGTGGGGTAGGAGAAGTGGGGACTGCCTCTGACAGGAACTCTTGTGACAGCAATTTGCTCACTTCCATTTGGCAGGGCAGCTTTGTGGGCCCACAGAGGGAGAGGAGACAGGCTATCCTGATGAGACCTGATAGGCTGTGGTCAAGTGGTGGGGAAGGAGTCCCCAGTCAGTTGGCTAGGGATGGGGAAAGGGGCTGAGGAGGGAGGAAAAATGAGCATGGGAGGATACAAGCAAGGGAGTAACAATCAGGATGTAATATGAATAAATTATAAAAAATAAATAAATGAAGGAGAAGGAGCAGGAGAAGAAGAAGAAAAGGAGGAGGAGGAGGAGGAAGAGGAGGAGGAGGAGGAGGAGGAGGAGGAGGAGGAGAAGAAGAAGAGAAGAAGAAGAAGAAGAAGAAGAAGAAGAAGAAGAAGAAGAAGAAGAAGAAGAAGAAGACCAACAAAGCCAACTAACCCCAGAGCCCAGAGAAAGTTGTGGACACTGAAGCACCAACCACGGACCATGTGTGAACTGGACCTAGGCCCCTACACAGATGTAGCTGATGTGCAGTTCTGGTTTCATGTGGGTCCCCTAGTAAGGGGAGCAGAAGCTATCTGAAACATGGACTCTAGTTTCAGCTTTTTGATCTCTAGTCCTGATGTGACTTGATGAGCTGAGGTGGGCTGGGGAGGTGCTTCCCTTTTCTGAGGAATAGGGGAGGGGGGACGGGGAGAGGGAGGTAGGGTAGAAGCAGGAAGAAAGAAGGGAGGGGCCTATGATCAGGAGGTAAAGTGAATAAATAAATTTTTAAAAAGGAAACGAAGGTGTGAATTCAGGGTAATTAGACAAATGTGAGGTAATGTGCATAAGTACAGCAAACTGAATCAAAACAAGAGAATGGGCAAATATTGCTATACTATGCAAATTAGCCAATATTTTCAGAGCCCAGGTAGCCACAGTCACAATGATTGAGAATTCTTAAACCACTTGTTGTTAACTGGCACGGACTATTAGCGTGTTCATTTTAGTTGAATAAAGACAAGAATTTTTATTTGAAACGTTAGTCCTTGACTTACAAACAAACAAACTGTTGTCTACATTTTTCTGTACTAGAAGAAATTGCAAGTTGCTAAGTTAAATGTTATTAGCTATGCTTTGAAGAATTAAGCAATTAGATCAAATTAAGTGAAGAAGCTGTGAGTGAAATATAGTCCTAACCACACAAAGAGCCATCACTTTCCTGGAGAATTCAACTCAGTACATAAACACAACCTGAAAGACCCCTTTTCAGATGACACTCACCTGACAACGCTCCATGTTGACAGTGAACTAAATAGTTCAGTGGTTCCCAGCCTTCCTAACGCTGCGACCCTTTAATCCAGTTCCCCGTGTTGGATTGACCCCCAGGCATAAAATTATTTTTGCTGCTACTTCATAACTGTGATTTTGCTACTGTTCTGAATCATAATTTAAACACGTGTTTCCTAATGGTCTTGGGCGACCCCTGTGAAAGAATCATTCAAACTCCGAAGGGGGTCGTGACCCACAGGTTGAGAACCACTGAAGTAGCCAGAGCAAAGGAATAGCCTGCACCTCTGTCTTTTATGTGGCGAGTGCAGTGCTGTGCCCATCCTGGTGTTCACAATCAGCATGGCCTACAAAGATGTTTGGAACACAACTCCGCTTGCTACAAAGGTGTGACTCGCGTAACCGTCTCGCCAGCAAGAACGACGCGGCACACGTACAGGATCCTTCTGCAGCAAAGCTTTAATGCATCTTGAGAGGGAAAGCATAAGCTTACAGCGAGTAAAATGGAGACCCCAAACTGAAAAAACCCATCCCTTATATAGGACACTGTCCTCCGCTTAGGATGTGTCAGTCCCTGGTTGGCTGTTGCTCATCGGGCGAGATGACGCCACGGGAGAGGCAGAGCGCAACAAGTGGAAGGTCCCTTTGCTCACGCGCAGGTTATCCGTTTATCTGTTTGGGGCACAGGCTGTCAATGCCATCTTGTAATGGCGGACATGAGTGTGGCCTCTTACACAAAGGCAAGAGTTAAAAGGGGCCATGGCTTCCACTGATGGCAATGTATGCCTGTCGCCCAGCCATCTTCCCTCAGTGCTTCAGAAGCAAGCAGGAGACCTGGGAATCAGAGTTTACAAAGACCTGTACTCACTATCTAGAACTGCAGAATGCTAAAGAACTGCGGAGCAAAGGAAAAGTCAGAGGAAACCGTCCTTCCAGAAGTGTCGCACGAAACTCAAGGTCAGCTAAGGTCCCAGACTTACCCTGGCAGCCATCCTTCCCTCCATCCTTAGCTAACACCCTCATAGCGTCAGGGACATCGACCCAGAAACTCAGAAGTTGGTCTGAGAGAGAGCGCAAGATTACAGGCACACAGTAGTTAGCACACGGGGTTTGGCATTAAAGCAACCTGTTAAGAGTCGGTCATGCCACCTGTGGAAGCCAGCTGTGGCCAGTTACCTAGACTGTCAGAGTCCTCACGGGTACAGAGAGCAGAAGTGAAGTCCCCTGCAGCCCTGAGGGAATTAAAGGAGAAGGGGAATGCTCACACAAAAGAGAGGAACTACAGAAGAGAGGCTTTCAGCATAGAACACTTTCAGCGACCCCGTGTGCCACCTGAAGACCTTGCCTTGTGACAACTGTTCCAACCCTCTAGCACACGACAGCTGAGGCCAAGTGTTTGAAGTGCTAGGACAGCTGAGGCGAAATCCACATCCCGGAATACAGCAAGAGACACAGACGCTCATCCAGCGATGCTTGCTGTGCTCCTGTGTGTTATTATAAACTTTCATCATCAGATCATTGCAGATGGATGTGGAGTTGTGTGAAATAAACATAGACTGGTGCAGTGGATGCTTCACATGCCCACGGGGTTCCTCCTCTCTCATTGCTGAGTGATGCTCCATGCCCACAGGGCTCCTCTCCTCTCATTGCTGAGTGATGCTCCCTGCCCACAGGGCTCCTCCCTTCTCATTGCTGAGTAGTGCTCCCTGCCCACAGGGCTCCTCCCTTCTCATTGCTGAGCAGTACTCTATGCCCACAGGGCTCCTCCCCTCTCATTGCTGAGTGGTGCTCCATGCCCACAGGGCTCCTCCCCTCTCATTGCTGAGTGATACTCCATGCCATACACTGACCACTACTTAACCCTTCACCCCTGAGGGACACACTGAGGCTGTTTCTAGTCTGTAACTATTATGAATAAAGCTGCTTTGAGCAGTCACTGATAGGTTTTTATGTGGCTAAGCTTTTTTTTCTACCAGAGGACTGTTCAAGAGTTCAGCTGGGCTGTATGGTAGTTCATATTTCATTTTTAAGAACCTGCCAAGTTGCTTTCCAGAACGGCTGCACCGTTTACAACCCCTTCAGCATTGAGAGGGTCCCGTTACATTATTTTAGGCACCGAGAGCAGCAAATAATCTCAATTTCTAGTGGCAAATCAAATTGTACAAAAACCTGAGGATAAGCCATTAATTTTGCTAATAAAGTTAGCATTTTAGTATAATTTAATCAGAAGAAAATGCTTACCATATAAAGCTAACTATAAAAATGTTAATGTAAGTACGAATGTGCACAAATACAGATGGAAATTCTGTACACATACACATGGGAGGGGAGGAGAAACAAGGCCAGAGTAGTATGGATAAGCTCTGAGAAACATGAAGGATGCTTAACTCTTGTTTCTGACTTTACTAACTTGTGTCTTGCTTTTATAATTTCAAAACTATTTCTTTTAATCAATGAAATTGTGGTTGCTTTGTGGTCAGTGTCTCCTTTAGAAAAGTCGGCCCACAGTCTTCTACTGGATTGCTCACTTCCTACTCAGGATGTGCTTTAATTAATGTCAATTAATTATGTGCTTTAATTAATGTCCCCACGTTGGGTCTCTTGGAACAAAGCAACAATAAGCATCCTTAAACATATGCCCATATAGCCCACTGACTTCAGTTCTGTAGGAAAGACCCTTAAAGACATAGGACACATGGTGATTAACGTTTATTTTAACCTGTTACATGACCCTCCCCAAAGGAGGTCAAATTGGCCTGTCTTTTTAGCTTGTAGGTTTGTCATACTTACCAGCCACTACGGTTATGAAGAGCACACCTTCTGGCCTCTTTACTGTATTAAATCCTTGACTTAATTTTTTATTTTTCTACAACAGTCACCGTGTAAGGGTTCCTGGCAAATAGCTGCAGAAGGACAGGGAAGGAACCTACCGATTAGAGTCTCTTACCAGTTCAAACTGTCTGGTCCCCATCATGTGCTGAACCAGATCTCTCCACGATACTTACGTAACGAACATCATCTTGCTGAACAACAGATTTGATCTCCTGATCGATAAGTGCTGTGGGTAGAGGAGGGCGGCGCTCTGTGTGCGCGCGTTTGTCTAGGTTTCCATGGGTACACAGCCAAGCCTGGGACGCCGGCCTGTATCCCAGATACTTAGAAGGCTAAGGCAGGTGATCAGACACGCAAGATCTGCGTGGGTTACAGAGTGAGCCCACCTCACTAAGACACAGATGTAAACGGGGCGCGGGGACCTAGCTCCCTTGCAGAGCATTTGCCTAGAGTGTAGGGTCTCTAGGTTCAGTACGGAGTACTGGGGAAAGTGAGGTGCCGGGGCGGAAGGGGTGCCTGTAACAAAAACACAAAACAGCCAACACTGATTACCTTACCCCTGAAGGGAGCAGGAGGTAGTCCTCTTACACACACACACACACACACACACACACACACACACACACACACACACACGTGCGCGCGCGCGCCACTCTGTATCTGGTTCCTCTGTGATTTGGCTTCTTATACAAAATTTGAAAGACAAGCCCAATTAAACACTTTAACTAAATAAAATACAATAACATGTCCTAGAAGACATCTCCTGCTCAGACAGGAGCCTCCCTGGCAAAAACTCTGCCTGATGGCCTTCCGGTCTTTCTAGAAGCCTCCTGAGACTGAGGTTTGCCTCACCCCCCCCCCCCCCCCCCCCCGGCCTGCCTACTCCGATGTTCGAGAGCAATCATTGCCAGAAGACGCTTTCATATTCTTCCTCACTCCTCAGTGTGGGGTGAGTGGCTGTGTCTCCTAACAGGCGTGAACGGGCTTCTGTTCACTAAGCATTTGGCCACTGGGGCCGCTGTGAACTAGGCCAGGCGTTCATTGGTTACTATTATCATTATGTATGTGCCCAGAGCAGACCATATCTATTGGAAGTGTTGTGCGTGGATTTACTTCCTTACTTCCCATAAGAGGTGGTGCAGCTGTGTGAGTCTGTCACCCTACAGACTAGGAAGCAAATCAGACTGATGAACGTAGTGGGTGTCTTGGCTGCGCTCCCGCCCCCACCCCCACCCCCGTGGACACCAGAAGGAAAACAGAGCTCGCACATTACCAGTCTTCAGTGGTACAGAATGCCACAAAATTGACCTCTAAAGTAACCATCCCATTTCTATTCCTACTTGTTCTATGAGCCGCTAAACAAAGGTCCTTTGGAAATATTCACATCCTGACCCTGGGACCTGTGAGTGTGAGAATCGGTGAAGGGGATGCAGGCAGAGCTAAGTCCCGCTGCAGAGGATAAGAGCGCGCAATATGGTGTTGGGAGCAAAGGAGAAACGGTGAGATGCAGAGGACCACACACCACAAACGCAGGCAGGGCACTCAGTTCAGCTCTTCCCTTCGGCCTCCAGAAGAGCCAAGCTGTCTTCCATCCCCTTTTACTACGATCCCTGAGCCACAGAAGGCTGTGATATAGATGTCCCCCCCCCCCCCCCGAGGGCCGCGCATTCACAGTTAGCATTTGCATTAACTGCTGACCACTGGAAAGCAGAAAAACACAGCTCCCACCCCTGAAACTCCTACTTTACACTTCTGCCCTCCCTCACTATAGATGAACACACTTGGGCATCTTTAGGCTACCAAACGTGTGGTTATTTTCCATAGTTAACAAGGGAAGCAATAGTTTTTGTGAAGCTATTTTTTTTTTAAATTCA